>NC_092871.1:89107421-89176855 GCF_032062135.1 Pyxicephalus adspersus
ACAAAAACCAGGATGAAATGAAGTAAACAACAGGTGTCGGTGACATTCCAATCATGGCCATGGCCGAGGTGTCCATTAGTGGATATATTTCCGACTCGAGGCAGGCTCACACCCGGGGGAGCATCGATAATAAACAAAAGAACGAAAAAGACAATAAGAAGGAGTACCTTCTTCACGCAAATATCCGAGTTAGCAAGTTCTGGAGACAGTGACTTTTGCTCCGCTGACACATGGAGGGGATATCCCTTGTCGGTGAAGCTTGAGGGCTGATCGGTGGTGAGACATTACCCACTGGGGTTATAACCAGGTTAGAAAGGTTCCCTTGCAGAAACTCCTCAGCATCCTCCCCACTGGTGAAAGAGAGATTGTCTCCTTGGTAGTCAAATGAAGAGTAGCGGGGTATGCCAACGTGGATCTTATTCTCCTCTTGAATAAAGAGGTACACACAGGTTGGAAAAGCCAGGAACCGCCGGGTGAATGTGGAAGATAATACTCACAGAATAAAGAAAGTGTTGCCTTCGAGTGAGCAGTAGTCTTTCCTATCAACTACTCGCGCATGGCGACCCGGAAGTCCACATTTACAATTTAGATGATATGTGACCAACAAGCCAGCATTTGTTATGATACATAAGCGGCATACAGACAAGTGATAGTATATAGACAACAAACAGACAATAGTGACATTGCCTGAACAAAAGACAAATGCGACAATTGGTCCTCCAAAACCACAGCCAATTCAATCTGTGGACAATTGGGCCGTTGTGAGAATGTGTGGCAGCAGAATGGACAATCCTTACAACATAAGAGAAAGAAATAGGCAGTACCAAGGTATACAGCACAAGACGTCTAGTTTTCCTAATCTTAAAAAAAAACATTTGACCATATAATAATGGGCAGCTTGATCATGTGACTGCTAATAATTAGATAATTCGGGATAATTAGGCATGCAACAGAAATACAAGTTAGGGGGGATTTAGCAAGAAATTGAGGCTGCTCGCTTACCTTGGTATATTATCACCTTGTCAGAGATCATTTCTTTCATTTACTAAATTTGGTGATAGCTCATTTTGCAAAGAAAAGCCAATCACATGACAGTAATCTAAAGAAATCTCATTTACTAAGCTATGTAACACATCCCCTGACATTGCACACTACTTTGTGTGAACATTCTCCACCCGGGCCCCGATCATCCAAACTCTCTTCATTTCCTGAGTCTTAGGCGTCAGCTTATGACCTATTAGCACCTATTAGCACTTGGACCCCCCAGGATTTAGGTATGCAAGGGATGGTGTCTGGCATAGACTGAGAAGGCTCGCTCGGACTTTCTAGGCCATCCTTCACCATCATCAGAACCTCCGCCCAACCCCCACCTGCTTACCAACCCCTCCCCCACCAATAAATACCCAATCTTGGATTTAAATTGGCTGGCAAGCAGCCGTTTATTAATCATTAACTAAATTACCCATTCAAGTAAACACCAAACAAATATACAATAATAAATAAATACATTTTACACTTTTGATAAGCATACATTGTTAGGCCCTCAGGGCCTTGTGCTAAACAATTGTCAGAATCTTCAATAAATGGAAGAAGTCGCTTTCTTGTGTATTTACCGAGAAATTCCAACTTTATATAACTTTCAAATTATATTTCTTATATTTGTGAAACACGCAATACAATACAGATAACAGAGCATCAGTAAATATACATAATAAACAATAATAAACACATTTAACAGCAGATAAACAATGACTGAGGACTTACAGACAATTCGGGGCCAAGGCCTGATGTAAGGGCCACTTCTAACACACAGGGGAGTAAGGAAATCTAAGATGGCGGTTACCTCAGAAGACTCCCTGGTTACCTTGGTTACAGAACCCCCTAGAGACGTAAATAAACATGCCACAATAGAAACAGCCAGTAGATGGCGGCAGTAAAATACAATATTTATAAATGACCATATATGGGCAGAACATACATTACCATAACACTCCATTATTATTATTATTATTATTATTAAACCGGGAATATATATATCCAACATATTACATTACATATAGCCCAATTAACCAACAACCTAACTCCTCTTTTAATGCCTTCCAAGACCCCAACCGCTAAAACAAAGCAAACTTTCAATTTATAACTATACCAGACTTTTTACTTCTAAAAGAGGGCCTCTCACTGGAAAATAGAAGAAAATACCATAAGCTCTGTATATATTGTTCAAGGCTTCAATGCTGAATTATCCCGCATATGACATAAAGGGAAGTGCATACATTATACATATTCTCAGTCAATAAGTCAACTTTTTCAGTTGGGTTTAGCGGCTTTGCTAAGATTCAATGGCCATGAAAATTGGCCTTTTTTTTGGATGGGATGGATGTGGGAAGAGCCCCTGTCTTTTCTACCAAAACTTTTTTTTTTTTGAAAACCACATGCTTTTGTAAACAAAATTTATTTAGAGCATATTCGTGTAGGTTCCCTGACCACCTTTTTACACTGTCTTCTCCCCTTCCATCTTAACTACCTGGAATATGTATGTCACGTGTTCCAGGGGACAGCAGCCTGAACCTTCTCCACATGCCGTTTAAAGCCCAAGTAAAAATATGCCATTTCATGATTCCTTCATTCTTTTTGAAGCTATAAAAATAAATATATAATGATAATGGTTACAGAAATATATATGGCATAACATATTATATCATCATTATCCAATTATTATACAACTTACATTTACAAGAAGCATTCCATCTCATTGGGTATGTGATCCCCTGAACAATACTGGCATTGGAGACCAGGAGGCAGGAATAAGGCTGGCTCCGCTCGGCACCAGTTCTGAGCTATGTATGATATTTAACCTCCCGAGCGGTAACCTTGAGTGTGACTCGGGGTAGAAAACATATGCTGAAAGCGGTAGCTCGAGTCACACTTGGGGTAGATAAGCAGTGATAAGTAATAGTAACTAAAGCTTTACCTGATCCACCAGCGTCCTCCTTCATCCTTCGCGTCTTCTTGCTTTCTCTGGATGGCGTTCTCTGCATCCGATAAGTCACCTGGGATTTCACGGTGACGTCCTTGCGTGCAGACATTCTGTTTCTGACGTAAGGGGAACATCGAATCTATTTGTATTGCATCCGATACAAAATAACTTTATTGAATGCAATACAGTGGATTTATACGTGTAAAAGCAGTACATTCATGAACATTTATTTTACGGTATAATATAATAGTATGAGTATAATATTTATTTAGGAAAATAAATAAAAAAAAAACATTTAAATATTTTTACTTCTTTAATTTATTATTCTTTCATGATTTTGTGTTTCAAACTTTATTATACTCATACTATTATATTATACTGTGAAATAAATTTTCATGAAAAACAATGTACTGCTTTTAGACATATAAAACCGGACAGAAATGAAACGCTCAGGCGGTCAATATGTTGCCTTTGTACAAAAGCACTGCTTTTAGGTTTTGTTTTTAGGAATCAGGAACAACCATCATTCCTTCCTTTGTACTCCAAATTGAGTTTGTTCAGCAGCCCAGGAACGTTGTTGCAGTACACCAATGCATCGTCTTGAGAAAAATATGGATCAAAATCTTCCTCTCGGTTCCTGTACCATGAGAATGAAGTACCTGGTGCCAACATCCCAGCAATTCTAACTCCTTAGGAAGATCTAAATCTTTGAGGCGATCATTTAGTTCGGTCTGTGTGAACAGTTGACGCTTGAGCTCCGAACTCTTCCTCAGAATCTCTGTTTTTCTGATTAATGTCATCAGGAATGCAGACATCCTCTGAAGAATTTAGTAGGGTTGGCACAGAGATATCAGGAACAGGATGCAAAGCAATGAAAGATTTGGGTACAAACTTTCTTTTTTGTTTTACACTTCATTAATACAAGAGCAAGAATAGCAGTCATTGATGTCATTGCAATGGCTTCATCCAGACCACAGGCACCCCAAAATTAAAGTTTTTCTTTCCTCTTGGGACCACCATCAAAGCTCTTCCATACAGCAAACTTTATGCAACTTCCTGATCACCAAGTTTGACTTCAAAATTTACAAAATAAACTTTCTTAATAAGACAGTGATGTCCCCTCGCTGTTTTTTCACAAGTCCCCACCAAAAACAAAAACTTTCTGGTGACGTGCAACAAACTTTGAAATGCCATTTTCACAAGAGCACAGAAATGTAACTCTTGTTCCTTTATCTTGAAGTCTTTGCATATATTTACACCTCCTTTGTTTTATTTGTTGCTCTCTAATGACTCCTGATGGTTGAAAGTCAGTCATTGTAGTTAAAAAAGTTCAGAATGAGCTGGGTCAACACAGTACAGACTGTTATGGAATAACAAAGAGCCAAGTTTAATATGGCGATTCGTAAGAAAACCTTGCGTGATGGGAAAATGGATGTAATTTTCTGATTCCGTACCCCAAAAAACAACGGATCAGTGAAATTGTTGAAAAACAATGTTTCCATCACAGGCCTGTGTAATGACTTTGACTTTGAGTGTTTCTTTGTACAAGAGGATGTCATGGAGTGGAATCAGAGGATAGTATTGAAAAATTAGGTATTTGTCTATGTTATATCCCTGCTGCATTCTGCCAGTCCCAACCATGATCCAAATCTATGGAGAGTTTAGGTAAAATTTGTTTGCGTACAGCTGCATGGTATCTGGTTATTTGTGAAGCAATTGGCCGCTCCCAGGTGCTCAGTAGCCTTTTGCTGTGAGCTCAGGAGCTGCCAGTGTTGTTTCATAATAATATAATAAATATTTTTAATAATAATATTAATAATAGTTTTTTTTATAGCGCCTACATATTACGTAGCGCTGTACATTAAATAAGGGTGCAAATGACAGACAGATACACAAAGTGACACAGGAGGAGAAGAGGACCCTGCCCCGAAGAGCTTATACAGTGAGTATGAAAGAGCCCTTGTCTGCAGGAGATCTGGAGCATTGAGATGTAACAAAAAGTCAAAATAGGATGAAAATTAGTATTTTACCATTACACAGTGAACATGAACTACAAATTTTGAGATGCAGTCACAAATCTCTCCCATTGTGTGATACTTTCCCCACATCCTAGATTGTAAGCTCTTCGGGGCAGGGTCCTCTCCTCCTCCTGTGTCTGTATTAATCTGTCATTTGCAACCCCTATTTAATGTACAGCGCTGTGTAATATGTTGGCACTATTATTAATAATAATAATAATAATAATAATGATAAAATACGACCCCAGGCAGTTCCCAACTCCATAGGTATGATATAGATTAGATAAAAGCCACCAGGTGGCACTATTGTCTTACAATATTTGCAGGAAAACTTTCGGTCCTTAGCTGCACATTCATGGAAAGTAACAAATTTACCAAGGAGAGTATTTATAAAGCAATGAATGTGATATTTATCAAACTTTTGATGCTGGAAAAATTGTCCAAGTGCATGTGTTTTTTATTACAGTGATTGGTTCATCTACATCACTGAAAGTGTCAGTGATTTGTCCCTAGTATTTAAAATGTAGCACCGTAACTTATCTGCATGGCAGTAGCCCGGGGCCCATAGAATGTCCAAGGGGCATGGGTACATTTTCCTAAAAAAAAAAAGTAGCTGGGTGGGTCACCTGCTTGTCCCCTTACAAGGGTGGAAGTGCTTGTGTTTTGGTGGGGATACCCCAGCAAAAGCAGTGAAAATGGGGTACATTGCAAACTTAATGTCAATGAAAAGTGCTGCTACCTAATCCTACCATTAGGAAACTGGCCCTGAGAAATGGCAGTGCTTGCAGACTGGAAATGGCTGCAAAGAGAAAACTTAAACCAGGAGAGTGAGGGGCAATAAAATGTTGCACAGTCAAAGGTATTAAGAAGAAATGGAGAAAAGAGAAAAGTGAGTAGAAGGATGACATTATCAGTCTGTTGCTGCTCTATCACTGTTCAATCACTAGGCTGAGGTTGGAGAGAGGGCAGCATTGTATTTCTTGAAGCTGAACACCAAAGATGCAAATTTTTCCACTTTCCATTAATAAGGTGTTTGACCAAACTTTATTCCATATTCCTTTTTTCTGTGACTGGTCAATCGATGACCATTTTTCCTGACCAGTCGCAGCTTGTTGCTGTCATCCTGGTCCTGCATCCTACTGGGACTCCATCAAGGGCCAAGAGGTGGAAGATGGTGCCAAATGATGGAGAAGCAAATCACATCATCATTTCACTAAATCCGCCATTCACCCTTCAGGTGTCATTCAGCTGTCTGTATGGTGTCGAGGAGCTGTGGAAATTCACTAAGATCTAGAAGCTTTTTGAACTGCATTCTTTTCTGTTCTTGTGAAAATATTCAGCCTGAAAAGGAAATTATGTCTCATATCAGTGTTTTTCCAGGAAAAGAATTAGTGACTCAAATTTCATCCTTACCTTTACCTGATATCTCATAGAACCTCTGAGTATCTCCAAATAAATACAGGTAACATTGTATGCAGCAATCATGATGATGGAAAAATACAAGAAAAAGTCACAACCTGATATTTCTTTGGACTGCCATTTTCTATGATTGCGCACATATTCCCTGTGGTTTTATTTTGATAATCTTACACAATATAACAACCTTCATTCCCCCCAAGTTCCTGTATTGATGATGGGAGAGTCGGAGTTGTGTAAAGACTTCTCCAGCTCTTCCCAAAGATTCTCCATGGGATTCAGGTCTGGTGGTGGCTAGGGTGAGCATATGGCATCGTCACAAAACTTTCCTTGAACAAACGATGAGTTCACAAAATTTCAGCAAACCGATTTCAGATTCATTCATGCAGCCCTGGGAATCCTCGTGTTAGTGTGCGATCCCGGGCACCAGCCGTGGCTGCATTAATTGATTAGCATTGCAAACTGGACTTTTTTTTTGTTTTCTAGAATTATTTTTTTTTTATGGAAAATTCGATCTTGATCAGCGAATTACAATTTTGGTAAGCAAGAATGGCTGAATTTGCCACGAGATCGAGTTTAAAAAATCTTGCTCATTCATCCCTAGTGGTGGCCAATCAATGTCTAATAATGATGTATCATGTTCTCTAAGCCATGCTTTCACAATCGGAATCCTGGCATTGTCATCTTGGAGTATACCTGTCTCACCAGGAAAGAAAAATCCATGGATAGAAAAACCTGGTCATTCTGTATATTCAGGAGGTCAGCTGACATCATTTATTGGGCAAATAACACTGCCTAACCCTGACCTGACCCACCCAGATCATAACACTGCCTAACCCTGACCTGACCCACCCAGATCATAACACTGCCCCCACAGACACCCCATATCATAACACTGCCCCCACAAGCACCCCAGATCATAACACTGCCCCCACAGACACCCCATTAAAAACAAAAAGGAGTCAGATGATCAGGTCGTTTCTAGTATAATTACAAATGTGCCACATCCCACCATTCTTCTTAGATTTACAAACAACAAACGGGTGTAAGGGATTTACCTAGTCTCCTATCAGACAGTGCCAGGTGGCTTAAGGTCATTGGTCATCCTGGCAATTTAAGGAGAGCCTGTCCTGTACACCATTGCCCGATATAGCCTCTGTTACCACAGTGTGCTTGGGTGTGTCTTTGTGTAGTTTAAACTTTATCTGCTTCTCATCTTCTTAGTGACCCGGTCTGAAACTAACTCTTAACCCTTGCTGTGCTGTACCATTTTGAATAAACCTGATTCAAGGATATCTGGAGTTGGTCGTGGTTTGTGTGCCCAGGCGCATTACAACGGGTCTTTAACGGCACATATCAATAGATTAAATACCATATATAGCTCAAAACTGTTATTTATTGTTATTAATAGCTTTACATTCAGGTTTTCACCTAAAAATGTTTAAAGCCCAAGTAAAAATATGCCATTTCATGATTCCTTCATTCTTTTTGAAGCTATAAAAATAAATATATAATGATAATGGTTACAGAAATAAGAAATCATGGACCCCCAAACGCGTCTCTTGAAGCAGGGCTATATCAGCTTTAAGCTTCTTAAGCTGACACAAAATCACCATGCGTTTATTGGGGATATGCAAGAAAAAATTGCACAAAGTACCTGTGTAATCCTACAGTAAAGAAAGGCCCATAGCAATTAAGAGCAGGCCCTCGTGACAGGGGTGTAAGGGGCTGCCCAGCGAAAAGAGAAGGGGGGGCAGGAGTTAGAGAGGTAGGAGGGAGAGAAGTAAAAATTTGAAAGATGCGTTGGGAGGAGCAGAAAGAGATAGGAACGTGAAGAAAGGGGGGTGGAGATAAGATACAGATAAAAAGGGGCTGTGTCGGAAGTCGTCACAGTTTTTTCAAGAAGAAAATTCCCGCCCTCCCTCCCTCGAATTGGAGATTAGTTAGGGCCTTTGGGGTCTGGGGGAAGGTAAGTTCCCGGTGGCAATTCGTGGTGAAGGGGCATCCTGGGTGGTGGAGTGCCCCTTTAAGAAGGTTGAGGTGGGCCCCTGAGAGATGGTGGGCCTAGGGGCCTTAACGATGGTTATGGTGGGTTGCAACTATTGCAACTGGGCGGGCTTTACCTTTCAAGACCTGCAGCCTGGCAAAATGAGGATAGGCTAAAGTTTAAAGGGGTGGGTTAACATTTGAAATGTTGGGGGTTAGTAAAGGTCATTAAAGGTTAAGATTTGGAGTTATTTATATAGTTATTTATGGTATGTTCAGGGTAATGTAAATAATAATGTTATGTATGTTATTTATGGTATTTATGGTTAATTAATTTTATTTATGGTTAAAGTTGTATTTATGGTTATTTATGCAAATGGTATGTTAATTATTTGTGTTTACAAATAAACGGCTGCTTGCCAGCCAAATTTAAGTCCAAAAAGAAGTGTTGTGTTCTATAAAAGAAGGTATAGGAGGGGGAGGTTGGCAAGCTAAAGTAATTGGTACTTAAGACGGGTGAGTGGGGAAAGGTAATTTGGACAATTGATTGTAGGCATGAGGGGGATGGAGAGGAGCATGGGCACCGGATCCACACTACCCTGGCCAAGAACGCTTTACTGTACTGTTGCTTTGAAACAGTAAGATTACAAACTAAGCCAGAATACATAAAATGACCCGTATACCTGAGGGTTTTGTGCCCACACTGCCCCTACAGATACCCCAGATCATAACACTGCTCCCACAGGTACTCCAGATCATAACACTGCCCCTACAGATACCCCAGATCATAACACTTTAAAAAAAAATTGCCCAGACAGTGCACTAAGGAATGCAGTGCAGCTCAACACATCTCATTGTGAATTTTGGGTCAGCCCAATGTGCAATATTGATGTGCATCAATAACATGTTCACACTTGTGCTGCAGTATTATTGAGCCATAAATCACTCTGTGGCTACAAATATCATTAATAATTATTTGCTGTAGTTGCAATGTTTGATTTTCTTTTCAGACTTCTCCCAGGAAATGTCTTAGGTTTCAGTGCTGAGATGACAAGTGGCACAACCTGAAATTTGGGAAAGGAAACCTCATTTCTTATTCATGCTGGGAAATCCTGCACAGATAAATATGAGGTACAGATGCGTGGCTCGGTTGTGTGAGGACATGTGACAGGAGAAATATTTAACATTACCAAGATTTACTATTTAGGAATGTGGTTAAACTGGAATTTTGTTGTCATTTTGCCTTTTTTGTTTTGGTTGGGAAAAAAAATGAGATTCTCATGTGTCATAATCTGTGTCATAATCTTTTAATAAAACATCAATATAAAACAGTATTATTAATTATCTGAACATATTAAAACCAACATAAAAACATTTTCACCATTTTGGCATTTTGGTGTGTAACTTCAGGAAAATAAAGGGCTCAACATGATATAATGCTTTCGACGCGTTTCACTGAACTTCTGTCTGCTTCTTCAGGAGATCAAAAGAACCCAAATGTCGGATTTACTTATCTACAATTTTCATTAGAAATTATCTGTCATATTCTGTATCCCGTAGAAGTGGTGCAGAGATCTGCACATTCTGTCTGTGGCTACAACTCATGCTCCAAGTATGTCTTCATTTGTAGCCACCACATTGTATTGTAGAGAACTGAGACTACAAGTGTAACCACCCACATCTATAATACACAATAAAAGGAATGTACAGAATACATGGAATGGGCTCCATTTAAAAATTATTCTCCTATCAATTTGTTCAAAATTCACTGACAGATGGTGGTATCTCCGCATGTTTGTCATATGTACTTTGTACAGCGCTGCGTAATATGATGGTGCTATAAAAATACTGTGTAATAATATTAATAATAATAATCTCTCTACACTTCTCCTTTCAGTTCCCATTAAAACAATAAGGCATTCTGCTACCTAGTGTCCAATCCTCCAAAGTGCACAGCTGTCACAATAGAGAATCTGTGGGAAATAAATACATTTCAAGAAGGAATTGATAGGGAATCATTTATAAATAAAGCCATTGAGTTTTTGTGATGTTTTTGACTTCTTTAGGGAATCATTTGTAAAGTGGACCTTCCATGGCAAGTGAAAGTGCAGGTACTTGCTGCCCCTCCCCCCCAACACAAAAGGTTTAATTTAAAACATTGGTAAATAACCCCCCCAACTCCAAGAAACAAAAACAATTTTAGCCGTTACTCCCTGGCTTGCAACTTTTTTGGGAGGTATTGTTGGAAAATTTGCATTCCATTGTAATAATGCTTTCTGGCAGGAAAAAAAAAAGAAAATAAATTGAGGTGAGTAATGAAAAATCTGAATTTCACCCCTACAATTTCTAAAGGAAGTAATGGTACTGTAACTGCCCCACATAAAAACCCCAGGGGTGTAAATATAGCCCAAAGCTTTTTTTTTTATAGTGCAACTCTAGTTGTGCCCTCTGTACCATCTTTAGATGCTTCGCATTTGTTCTGATGTTTATTTGGATGTTCTATGGAGGGGTCCTCTGTGACTGACCTACTGAGGATGGGTCCTGCCACTTTACCTGAAAGATCCCACAGTGGCTTCCTGGTTTTCAGTCTGGATCCCTCACCCGGTGTCCATAGCTTTGTGTTCTTGGCAGGTCCATTGGAGGTGAGGAGCACCTTCATCGAGGAGCTCCAGTCATTATTCATGTACTTGGATGGGTTCCAAAAGCCACTGTTTCATCATGGCCATGGTGGACAGAAGACTTGTAGCTTCAAAAAGAGGGGAAGAGAAATTTAAATTTGTCTATTGGGGTTTGTTTTTTCATCTGGTTAATCAATCACACATTGCCACATCCAAATCAAAAACATTTATGGGACTTTCAATGCAGTCCTAAATCACATCAATTATGAACCCATTTTTTATCACTTTTAATAAAACATCAATATAAAACAGTATTATTTATTATCTGAACATATTAAATCCATTATTAAAACATTTTCACCATTTTGGTGTGTAACTTCAGACAAATAATGGGCTCAACATGATAAAATGTTTTTGATACACAGGTGGGTGATGTGTTCTTGTTTTCCATGGTGACTGGTGGTTTTCTTCCTCATCGAACATCTACTGTGAAGGAATGTTTGACTCGGTATGTAAATATGCCGTCTGCACAAGTACATTTCCTGAATATCAAACATTGATGGAGCAAAATCCTAATATGTGTTCTGACCGTCCATTGTCTGCTACTTTGCTGAAAGTGTTGGCTCTGGAAGTATCGCACCTCCTAGATTTGTGTCATGTTGGATGGCATGCTCGCTGACTTTACATTGTTAGATGACAGATATCCTAATGCTCCTCGCCTAGCAGATGTTTTAGCTGTGACTGAGAACTTATTGGTCTGAGCTTCCCAAAGAAAGAGAAGAGAAAAGGCTTCAAAAGAATATGATGTTACCAGCCATGGATTCCTTGTGAGAAAACAAAGCCATGATCTCTAAATGGGTCATTCCTAAAATAAGATTGGTGCTAGGAGCCCCCTTAATACATACACACTTTGTCCTCTTTGTTTTGGGAACCACAGAACAATATTATATTTGGTTCCTTAATGTATCAGCGTACTGCTAGGATTCATAACAAATAACATCTGAAAGGAAGAGAACTCCTCTAATAATGATACAGTTGTATGTCTGCCTAAATACTTCAGAAAGTCTTGGCTAGAGTTTATTTGTTGTTTGTTTTATTATTACATTTATATGTGGGGGAAATTAAGCCCAGAACAACTCAATGTGCCTCTGCTCTATTTTTGGGTTTCAGTATAGTCTGGTAAAATGTATCATTGTACAAATTATGGCTACTTTGGTTTGGTTAATACAACTCTTTCAAATATTGGGCATTTTGTACAATACTGTACATTTGTCCATTTCCAAATAAATTGCTAATGTGGTTAAAAAAAAATCTGTATTTATTTTAAAGTAGGCCAGAAATGTCACTGTACTAAATGGTTTGGTAATTAGAAAGAGGTCTCAAACAATAAAATATCTTTATTTTTTTGAGAGAAATACAGAAATTTTTATGACTTTTTGGATAGCTTGCAGGAGTTATCAGACTGAAATATATGTTTTTGTAGAGTAGGACAGAAATGTTTCTGCCTTGTTTGAAAAATAGCAAAAGGTAGCAACTTAACTGCACAATCTGTAAATTTCAAGATATACAGAAGGGTCCCAACTGGCCCTGTCACAATGCACAATGGCTTTTGTGATAGATATGTGATAGAGGTATCAGACTGAAATATCTCTTTTGTAGAGAAGCACAGAAATGTTTTTGTTTTTTTGGGTAAAAAGCAAGACGTGTGCTGTGCACACATGGGGACTTCCGTCCTGCTGATTATGTCCGCCAAGAAGCAAGCTGATAATTGCAAATTGCGATTGATCAACTCTAATGAAATATAAAAAATATTTTGTATGCGTGTATTTTATACTGTGGTCAACAGTGGTGGCGGGCTGCATATTATTGGTTTTATGACAAAGGCTGCGAGCTGGTTGAAATCTGAACACGGGCCGCAATTGGCCCCTGGGCCAGACTTTGTACATGCCTCCCCTAGAAGTTTCAATGGTCACAGGACAGGAAAAGGGCCGAGAAGTCGCTTTCCACTAAACTTCCCACTATACCGCTATCACCTCTTCATTATACAATAAGGTAATTTTTTTATATCTATTTATAAATTATCAATTATTTCTGACATTTATTAATAAATTATCAAACCTTTTAATCTGAATATATAAAATCCTTTCCACCAGTAACCTTTTAAAAATATCACTTTGCCCCCTAAACATCTCCAATATATGCAATGTGGGTTCCATTACATCAATAGAACCTATTCCTTCCTATGTTGCTTAGAAATTGCTAATTGAATAATCCCCTGATTCTATTTCATTACCTCCGAATTTGTACCCATATATATTAAACATACAAAAGTGACCATGTGCAGTTTTTAATATAAATTCTTAGTGTTCAGCATATGCCAATAATCCTCCCTGTCTCCCCAACAATTTCAAACATATCTAAATAATTAATAATCCCTGATAAGGCTGACTGTTAAAACAAAAATAAAATCTAATTTTTTCTTTAGGATTTTAAACCCTGAAGAAGAGATTTGACCCCCGGAAACGTGTTGGAAAAATTATCATTATGCTATTTTTACAAAGCCACTGAAAAGTTTCCCTTTTTGAAGACCTTTCACCTTCACTTTCATTTCTCCTCCCCTATTATTACAACATCAGCGAGTGTTTTTGAAGCTATGAGTTATGTTTTTGTCAGATATGAAATCTCCCAGGCGATAACACATATTTAAAGCCAACATGAAAGAACTGTGTTTGCTTTCATGGTTTACATCTTGAACTTTGTCCAGATTTGACTCACCTTCATGAAGAAATCAAAAGAAAATATTGAGAATTTCCCCTTCAGATATTTCCTGGGTAATAAAATAGAAATCCTCTTTGTCTGATATACAGGGCTGATTGGCAGTCAGCTTGTCAAGGCTTTTTTTTTATTCAGTGGCCCATCTTAAAATTGTGCCCGGGGGGACAAAAGGAGCTTAGGAACAATACTCCTGACCCCAACCAGTTACCTGATCATTCACTGAACAAGCAAATACAGGAACTTTTATTTTGTATGAAGGATCAAACTTTATGCATCTGAAACGTTTACCGTGAAAAGATAACAGGCATGATGTGTCCAAAAAGAGAACCTACTGCTGCACAAAGCTATTACATAGGGGGTTCTCAGCAATATATAAAAATATGTCATTACCTAAAGTGAAACACAGGAGGAGGAGGAGAGGACCCTGCCCCGAGGAGCTTACAATCTAGGAGGTGAGGGAAGTATCACACAATAGGAGGGGGATATGGAATGGTCAGTGAGGGTTTAGGAGACAGAAGAAGACGGGTAGGTGAGGGGGAAGTTTTAGCTTTTAAATGAGCAGAAAGTAGGAGCAAGCCGAATAGGACGAGGAGACCATTCCAGAGAGTTGGGGCAGCTCTAGAGAAGTCTTGTACCCGTGCGTGTGATGAGGTTATGAGTGAGGAAGTCATTAGTAGGTCATTGGAGGAGCGGAGAGAGCGGCTAGGGGGGAATTTTTATCAGGTCAGGTAGGTAGGTGGGGGAGGAGCTGTGGAGGGATTTGTGTATCAGGTAGGTGGGGGAGGAGCTGTGGATGAATTTGCCAATTAAAAGAAATGCAAACTTCAAAAACACTTGCAAAAGCCAGTTGTTGGTATTTTGCATTAAGGTTAATGTTCCCTCTTTGGCTATTGAGTATTGCAGTTTGAGAATGCAAACGATTTTTTAATATTCATCTACTAGACTCAATCTCATCATTTGTAAAAAAAAAAAAATGTGTTTGTGTGCACAGAATTGTATTGGTTTTGTATTTTATTCACTGAATATTTGGATGTGACAAGCAGGAGGGCAAATATTATACAACATATACATAAATAAAAAAATCACTGGGGCTCTGGTTTTGGGAAAAAAAATCAAATCTTTATAAAAATGTCCATTTTAATTTGAAAAAAACAAAAAAAAGCAAAAGGTTTACCCAATACCTTTTATAGGATAAATAAGTCTTTTAAAAATAAAAAATAAATTATTCAGCAGTAAGAAATTGTTTGGAATTCTGTAATAACGCATATTTTGTCACCTGATTGTTTTTATATTGCTTTTTATTGTGATAACTTTTTTCTTTCTATTACTCTGGATGGATTTATTGGCTGCGGTGTTGCGATGATGAAGGGATGACGTCATGAGTTCTCAGCGAAGTATAATCAGTAACTTTCCTGCTGTAAAGTCATCGGATGAATCTGTTTGTATCTATTTATAGATCGGCCCAGATGATAGGAAATTCCCCGCATTCTCTCTTTATGGTTATATCATGTTCTTTATATTTCTGGTTATACTGGAGAGGTGAGATGGAGTGCCGTGAACTAAAATGATCCTGGCTCTGATGTACCAACATCCCGTGTGATGGGTGAATCATGTGAGTTGGTGCCGTGCCATTCATTCCTCAAGGCACCCCAAATCCCCCTTTGCCAATGAACTGCAATGCTATTTAGTTTTTTGGGGCCTTTGTGCTGCAGTGAATATCCTAATAAAAATACTGAGATAATGGAATGTAAATGTTCTTGACCTGCATTGTCATCTTGACCCTTAGGGGTGCCAGTGGCTGTATCAGCACGCATTAGGCTGGCATGGTCCACAGTGGTCTTCATCAGGTAAACCGCCATGAAAAAGGTCAATGCATCCATCGCTGCAAAGAAATGGCTGCAATGAGGCTGCAAGAGATCTATGACAGTAATAGATAGTAGAAGACCAAGTTGTGGATCCCCAAGTGCGGGTCCCATATGCACAGCATTCCAACTCCCTGCACCATTTTCATTCTGGAGAATGTGGGGGCCATGTGCAACCACCCAGTTGCCCCAATGTTTTTGTTCTTGGTTTTGCCTATACTTTGGTCCTGATTCATTGAAGGTCTTCAAGATGTACTTTCATCAGTGAACCTGGGTGATCCAGCAAACCTGGAGCGGATTTCTTAAAATCTTTTGCAATTTGTTTTCAGATCTGGACCAGATCCATTGCAGGTTTTTTGGATCACCAAGCTTCACTGATAAAAGTGTATCCTCTGAAGTCTTGGAGAGTTTTATTATATGAGGACCTTTATATCAAACCTGCCTGTGGCGGATGCATGGAACTGATGCTCCCCATGTGTGACACCTTTTGCCTCTTTTTATTAACCTTTGCATGACTTTCTGCTCACACCTCATTCCATTGTCATTTTTGTATTTGTTTCCTCTTTACATTTTTCCCCTTATTCTGTTCTATATTGTGTAACTGTACTAAGCAGCTTCCTGCCACTATCCAATCATGACGCTCTCACCCCCTGCTACACCTCTCTGCTACTTCCTGCACACCCAAAGGCCGGCAAAATGCAAAGAAATAGATCTGAGGTCAGATAGACTTTGTAAGATAGACAGTAACACCTTCTTGGTTTTTTCCTGTTGCAGCCAGTTGTATATATGATCATAGGTAGCAGGGTCAGATACAATGTAACAGGTCTGGTCAGACACCCCTCCTTCCTGTTCCTTTTCTGCAACAGGGGCGTGAATGAGGGCATGAAGGGGTCTGGCTGCTACTCAGCTCTGACAATGCAGAGCACTAGAGTGTGGCAAATGCCAGGTATAGGCCTGCAGCAAAGCAACAAATGATTACAATAAGAAAAAAGAAATTGGCAATTGTTTGTGATTCAAAAAATAAATCTTTTAGTTTTTAGTTTTACTTACTGAAATTACCCTCCCTCCCTCCTTTTACAGGCCCCGGGTCACTGATTTAGCAGGAAAAGGAAATGGTTGGAGAATTTATAAAGCTGAGTAAACAACAGAAGAGTCATCAGAATACCGGAGAAAGGTTATAGAGTTATTTCTACATTGTCATTAGCTTTACAGTTCTGTTTGTCCCGGAATTACAAGAATATTTAGTAGACATGGCCCCACTTCTGTGTATTGAAATTTTTCTCGCAGGCGTTACATTCCTCCGGTATTCCCATCAAAGCAGTTGAAGTTTAATTTGTAAAATTTTGTTTTCCCTGGTTACACATCAACTGGGGAATAAGACATGACTGTTATTTTGAATAGTGTTCTGCCATCAGAACCAGTTTAATTTTCAGAAGGCGGCATCAGGTAGTACCAAAGCACTCACTGACACCCCTATTCATTCTGCATGGGTATCTATATGTAACGTCTAACCTGAGGCAATGGTTCAGGGGTGGAAAACATTAGTAACCACACTGCAACCTCACCACAAGTCTGATCATAGCTTAAAGCAGTGTTTTTCAACCAGCGTTCCTCCGGAGGTTGCAATGAACAATTTGCACCTCTCAGGTCAGTAAGTGACCCAAAATGAGCTTTTTGGCCATCTGTAAGGGTGACATTCTTCCCACTGGCCAGCAATGTAAGACCTAATGTAACCTAATATTCCTCCCACTGACCCCCACACTAATGTACTGTGGGTATAGTAAATATACGATCACACCTAGGATGCCATGCCAGGGGACACAGAAATCGGCTGGGCATTGCTGGATCATGGCGAGCAGGTAGGATCTTTGCAATGCTACCCCGAGTGTGGCTCGGGGTAATTGCTTTTGGTAAATAAAATGAATCCCAAGCCACATTCAGGAACATTGCCAGGGGGGTTACGCCACTTTTTTTTTTCCAAAAACCTTTTAGAATCCCTAACAGCCATACATAAACATTAAATTCAAAATTAGTTTGGGACATTTAGGAAATTTACTCAAATCCAAATATTATCAAACCTAATTGCTCTAAAGAGCAAATTATTGTAAGAGCAATGTAAGAGGAATTCTTCCCACTGACTACTACACCAATATACTGTGATCTGTGGGTATAATAATTATAGAAGGGGGACTCAGAAGACCTGAAAGTTATTTCAAGAGTTCAACATTGGTAAAAAGGTTTGCCTAAGGGTTCTTGGCTTTGCCAGTCCTGAGCCCTATACTAAAAATAAATGCTGTAGTTGGCCCTTAGGCTCGGGTAGTGCAGCTACACCATCAGCTGGGCATTCAAGAATGCTGGGAAAGCACTATACCAATAAATGAATGGATGGTCAAATGTAGTTTTTATATAGCAGTGCTACAGAAAAGTATGAAGTTTAATTGGGGGTAAAATGAACAATTACCCAAGGCAAATGGAGTGACTTCATATTTGTCCAGGGCCCCATTTGGCCATAGCACCATAGAACAAACTGCACTGCAAAAATATCTATTGCACCATGTTGGCGGGAACCAAAGCCATGGCACATTACCTTGTTCTTGCATTGGTGCTAAACTGGAAAACATTGGCTGACCCAACCCTAATGTAAAGGGAGCACCAAACCAATGAAAACAATGCTGAAAATCAAGTTGAAGGGTCCATCAAATAAGAAGAGTCATCAGGTTCACATTGGAAATCCAACATGTGTGATAACCAAGCCTACCTTCGTGAATACAGTAAAATGGGTGATCATAGAAACCCAGGAACAGGAAGTGTGTGCAAATAAAGGGGAAAAAATGAGCAGCTAGAAAGTTATCTGTTCTTCAGTTTGGATACACTCCAAGGTTGCCATACATTTTAAATGTCTCTTGATGGGTAAGAAATGTGCCAAAAAGCTAATTTCATCAATGAGTCAATGAGAGTTTTTGACCCAGCAAAAATTTCCCCCCATTTAGCCATAACTAAGCCAAAAATCACTCTACATAACACAGCCAGATGAGGAAATACAATTTTTTTTTAATTATAATTATATATTATTATTAATAAATACATTATCATCATCATCATTATCAAAAATCATTATCATCATTATAATTAAATTTTGATAACATTTAGGAAAGCAGCTGAAATAAAACAATTTTCTCCAATAAATTTTTTGAACGTTTCATTAATAAATACAATAAAACACCAACAAGTAAAGAAACAATGTTATATATTTGCACTAAGAACGGCCAGCATTCTTCTGCAGCACTTCATATAAAGACGCATTCTTTTTCCCTGCTTTTGTTACTCCTACAGCACGCTGTATTCCATGTTCTTTGCGGTTTCAAAGATCTGCATTATTTTAGCAGCTGGAACACATCCTTCCCGCAATATAGTGATTGATCCTGAAAAAATGAAAGGACAAATGTAAAAAAAACAAATCCTGAATACAAAACAAACTATTACAAAATGTAAAAAAAAAAAAACCCTCAGAAGTTTTTGTACCTTTCCATCCTCACTGCTGAAAGACCCTCATTGCTACTAAGGAATGGAAGCGTAGAAGTGCCAACACGTTTCAGAGGGTTAATACTTCCTTCCTCAGTGCTATAACTAGAGCAGTCCTAAAGCCCTAAAGTCCTAAAGTTTCTCAACATTTTTAGCCCCTGATATACCCGTCAGGTCTTCATGGAACCCTTTTTATAATTCCTATATCCACAGGTCACAGTATATCAGTATGGTGGTCAATGGGATAAATTCCTCTTACATTGCTGGCCAGTGGGAAGAATGTCACCCTTACAGATAGCCATATAGATCATTGGGGTCCCCTAAACTGACCTGAGAGTTACAGATTGCTCAAGGAACCCCCAGCAATCTCTGGAAGAACTCCAGAAAAACTGTCTTAAGGTATACATTTAGTCTGATATAGGCTAGGGATAGGTTAGACCATTGATGACCATTGTGATGACCACCGTATGACCATTGTCTCTACTCAGATGATTGGAAATCCAAAATTTGGATAGATCACAAAAACGGGAAATCCTCCAATAGGGAAATCAGATTTGTTGGAACTGTCTAAGATTGAACACCCCCTCACTTCTTCGAAAATGTCAGTGAGACAGGAAATAGAAAATAATCTCATAAATAAAATTCACATAGTTACATAGTTAGTTAAGTTTATCAAGTACAACCACTAGTGAAATTACCATATCCCAGATATAAAACCTATGGACATAGTTTAACTTTATAAACCCGGGTACAAATTGCTCAAACAGGGGAAAAATATTCCTTCCTGATCCTATGAGATAATTAGATGTTCCCTGGATCAGCAGGCTTGTCTTTACTTTAATACCCAGGAATAGGAACCCCATTATTAACCCCTGGATTGATCTAGGCATCCCTAATAGGATTCTCAATAATATTTTTCTGATTATTTTTTAAATTATTTAATTTTTGTAATCAATAATCTTTAGGCTTTTTTGTTTTTATTATTATGTATGGTTTGTTCTTTTTTTGTTAAGTGTTGCATAAAATGTGCAAATTAGATAAACATTTGACCCACAATATTTTTAATCTAATAATATTTATATTATTTTTATTTATTTTGTTAGCACATCTGACTAATGTATGACATTTACCTTCATCTATTTTGGTGCAGATCACAACGGTTGATCCGACCAGCTCGTTAGAATTTCCATCACACAGGACCGCATCTAACTTGTTACTTAAACGTCTGTAACAAAAAACAAGAAACATCATTTTACATTGATTATTGTAATTGAGGATTGTGGAAAGTTATATACAGCATGATATGATATCATTTAGAATACTATACTGCCACGACCCTAATACTAAAAAACACATAGATATCTGGCAATTGCTTTTTCTACATTAGATCTGATTTATTAAAGCTCTCCAAGACTGGAGAAGATAGACTAATATGGTAGAACCTGGGTGATCCAGGAAACCTGGAATGGACTGAAAACATTAGCTATATTAGCAATTGATTTTTATTATTATTGGTAATATTAAACAATATTTATATAGAGCCAACAAATTACGCAGCACTGTACATTTAATAGGGGCTGCAGACCAACAAATACAAACAGTGACACAGGAGGAGGGGATGACCCTGCCCAGAGGAGATTACAATCTAAGAGGTGGGGGATGCACACCATTTTTGCATGGCCATTCCAGATTTGATGGATTACCCAGGTTCTCCCATGATAGTCCCACTTTTGTTTGGAGAGCTTTAACAAATCAGACCCAATGTCTCCAAAAGGAAATGTGAATGAAATGGCGTTTATGCAATTATCTGTGACTTACGATATCACATGGTCATGATGAGTGCTGTCACTTTCTCCGCTCGGGTTGGCAGAGGTGATGGCTAACGGACCCGTCATGTCGGTAAGATGGGCTGTGACTGAATGGTCAGGGACTCTGATCATGATGGAGTCGGTTGTCCCAACAAATTCATAGGCGGGCCCCACACCTGCAAAAATAAACAAATCAGTTACAGCACATCATTGGCTAATAATAAACTGGAATCCTATAAAGAATGATGAATGCAGCGTCATTTCTGGATATCCCGGGCAGAAATGATGCTAGGCCTTGCTGAACAGTTTACTGTTAAGCTTTTTGAAGCATGAAATGTGATTTAATTATTACCACTCAGAAGCCAAACAGCTACTGTTGACGGGTTTACTAACTATCGTAGAATAATCTTTAGCTAATGTACTTTATGGTTGTATACTGTGACACATTTCTGAATCACAAATGAACTTGGCAAGTGCTGCGAGCAATCATATCTGTAAAGCAATAATAGCTGCGGCTGTCATTAAGCGCAACGTTTGGCTTGGGGGAATCTAGAAAAGGTGACGTAAAATCCCTTGCAGAACTGAATTAGCAGCTTAGGTGTGAATATCTATGTGTGTGTTTTGTTTTCTTATTTTAGAAATATCGATGTTTTTTGCATGTATTTTTGCCAAAAGTAAAATAGTCTCCCTCTCTCTCTTCTCTGATAATTGTGCACAAGGCATGGTATCTATAACCTGCCCAATGGTAGGAGACATAGTGAAGAAGATTGTTATAACAAGCGATGGAGCCATTTTAATCTTTGGAAGCAGTTGAGTGCATTTTAAGGACCCAAATTTACTCTATTGCACTGCCAGAATGCCAGGATATAATTATAAAAAAGCAAATGACCCCATTTGTTAGCAATGCACCATATAGCATTGTTGTGCAATGTGATGCATTGCACTCCTTTGTACAGTGAATTCACATGAATGGCACCACAATGCACATAATGCAAGTACAGTATGTTACCATGCATAGAGAGAATGCACGGTGCTTCATTCAGTTTAATGTGTGTGCAAGCACTACAATGGGTTTACAATGCATTCCTACTATGCATGGAAACATACCCGCTTTGTGTGCATGATAGTGTCATCCATAGAATGAACAAAGCTGTTGGTGATCTTCATTTTCAATTGTGATAAGTTCTCAGTAATTCTATGGTTTCTGGAGCCTTATGAATAATGATTGAACCAGAATTCTGGTTCATTTTATCATTATTCACTTTCCTAACTAAGTAGCCTTTACTCATTACGAGCACCAATGCTGCAACAGCTTGCATTTAGCTTGGGCACATCCAGCAAGAATGTGTCTCCAAATGTTAAAGTGACGGGATGTCACAACTGTAGGACAATACTAAATATTGCTTACCTAATTTTTTGAGCCAATCTCCTTTTTTAACAATGCAGCTGATCCCTCCAGGGTACACCATGTCCATGAATCTCCATAGAAGAGGGCTGAAAGGGGGATTGGTGACCCTCAGCTGGTCCAGGTTGGAAATACAGATGCAAATAGGTTTTTCTGAAGGTCTTTCCTGTAACATAAAACATTGTTTCAATAATTTATAAGAAGGCCCCTAATTACCAAATATTCATCTTTATGTATTCTCTTTTATACAGCATATGCACCCCAAATGACCAACGTATGTGGACAATTCAGGTGTCCCCAGTGAGGGGTTCTGGGAATCCTCTGTCATACAAAGGCATTGTAGACAATTGTGCTCTCCCAGCCTTGTGGTCACAGTTGGGTGAAGACCCTTTTCTGTTCCCCCATGACTGTACCCCGGGGTACAAAGCCCCCTCCATAAAGACATGGGGTCACCAGTTTGGTGTGGAGGAACTCGAGTGTCCTGCACAGAGCCCTGACCTCAACCTAACTGAACACCTTTGGGATGAATTGGAATGGTGAACCTGGACAACTCATTCATTATCAGTAGCCTGACTTCCTGAATGGGGCCAAATTCCCACTTGACACCCTCCAAAATGTGGAAAGCCCTCAAAGAAGAGGATATAAAAGAGAGAAAGGAAGTGCAACTGCATATTAATATCCATGGTTTCGGAATGGGATGTCCAACAAGCTCATTGAGGTGTTATGGTGAGCTCTTTGTCTTATATAATTTACCTGTGTGTAATTTGCTAACAAACAAATAATAAATTCCAAAAATAAACAATATATATATATATATATATATATATATATATACATAATGTTATACTATTGTAGCAATATGCAGTCATATTTTTTCTTACTTTTATGGTATAAATCCTTCTGATGGCTTCTGGGTGTTTGCAGGAAGCTGCAAGAGCGTAAACTGTGTCAGTTGGAATTCCACACACTCCTCCATCCTCCAGTATGTTTGCTATTGTTCTCAAACTGCTTGTTCTGCGGGAATTTGCCAGGAGGCATGAACTGGGGGATTCTTCCTTCTTCTCCGGCTTTTCTCTCTGAAGACAGAAAAAAAAATATATCATCTCATATATATCGTCTCCATTGTACAGTACTTTTGAGGGACTCTTTTTGAGGTTGAAATTCTGTTCTTGGGGTGATAAGGGAGCAAAAATCAAGAACTAAGCCCAACTTATTGAGAGTCCAAGTAATTTTATTGGTCCATGGTGTGGTCACATAAAACAGCCAATGGTTCTGTAGGCTCCCTTAAGTTTGCAAATGTTAAAGGGAGCTGAGATGGACCTCATAGGGATGGTTTACCACAGCCATCTAGAATGCATTGCTCAGTAGAACCTATGTGAGAAAATTTACCAAAGCTACATACATGTGCAGCAGAATGCATTGACAGATAAAACTTGTCCCTAACTTTCTTTTTAGCTTTGGGAAGGCTTAAGGTTATTTTTTGAAGTCAGTATACTACTAAGAAAACTAACTTTTCTTCTGTTGCATGGAAGCAGAAGGAAGTTGGTAGAAATCTTGCAAAGTAAAAAGAATTCTAAGAGTTGTCTCCAGAATCAATTCCCCCTATGTTCTCTTGTTCTGGCTCTAAAATATTTGATTCACTGCCTTAATGTTCAATAAGAGAAATGGATCCAAGTGAACCCAACAACCCAATATCTTTAGTTACATTTATGTGTTTTTATTGAGGATTCTTTTTTTTAGTTTGACATTACCTTAAATACCGGGGGTCCGAGTGGGATGAGCTCTTTGTTGAACATGCAGTTTGTTAGGGAAGCAAAGAAGCCATAGATACAGATGATGCTGAGTATGGACAGCACGGTAACTGGTGAAAGAGAAAAATGGATAATGAATACAGAGAAAAGGAATGAAAAAAAGACATTCACATAGCAGAACCTTGAGATTCTAAATATATGTACAGTCATTAGCTTTCTAGAAGAACAGCGTAGGTTTTTATTATCTACGCCTTGGGCTGAAGGGAAGGCTCAGATATTAAACCATCATATAAATCATGGTGCATTTCCTGTCTCTGATCACTGATGTATTTCCAAGATCAACTGAAACTTCCTATCTTGTGACAAGTTACAATGTTACAGTCTGATCATTGAGGAAATGATATGTCAGCAGAGGCAAAGCATCCAGACTGGAGCTCAAGGACAGCTGAAGAAAGTACAGAGGCGGGACTTTTCTAATGAATGATATCATTGTTTTTATATTGCAATATGTTATAATTATATTGTAACGATTCACTGTCACAACTGGTTTGTTTCAGTTCTTAGAAATCATTTTAGGCTCATGAGACACATTATAGGACATTTCTAGGAACCAAACCCAGGTAATGTGTGCTAGTGAAAGGATGTTAGCTGTACTGCTAAATGTAATTGAGATAAATGAATTAAATAATGACTTCACAATCTAATTCTATACATCCGAGATTGTAAGCTCTTCTGGGCAGAGTCCTTTCCTTGTCGGTATCTGGATGTCATTTCAACCCCTATTTAATGTACAGCGCTACGTAATATGTTATTGATATATAAATACTACTCAAAAATAATAATATCCAATGCCATGCCAATCCACAAAAATACTCCACACTTACTTTCATACTGAATAGGAAGAACTTCCAGAGTGAAGAGCATGAAACTGACTATTATGGCCTCCATCGTTAAAGTGAGAAGTAGAAGGACGGTGTTGGCATGAGCGGCTAGACAAAACAAAAAAAAAAGAAAAATACTTTTAAATACTTTTGTCATGAAAGCAGATTATACAAATAATTATTATTCCAGAGAAGGAGATCATGTTAATTAAAATAATCATATGGCTTTGTTTTTTATTCAATCCACTGGACCTCAATGTCAGCATTGACGTAGGGATCACACGGTTTTGTTTTCCATTTAATGCATTGGACCAAAATGTCAGCCCTGTCTTTGTGATCAAATGGCTTTTTTTTAATCAACCCATTGGACCTCAATGTTAGCCTTGATTTTGTGATCACATGACTTTGTTTTTCAATGAATCCATTGGAACGCAATGTGGGCATTGACTTCATGATCACATAGTTTTGTTTTCCAATGAATCCATTGGAACGCAATGTCGGTACTGACTTTGTGATCACATGGCTTTGTTTTCCAATCAACCCATTGGAACTCAATGTGGGCACTGACTTCATGATCACATGGCTTTGTTTATAAACACTGCGTTTGAGACTAGAATGGGATAAACCCATATGATAGGAGCAAGCTCCCATTCATGCCCATGCTTGTGTGGTCAGCAGCCCAGTAGATCTTGCTGGCCAAGATATAAATGATGCCGGATTGGCTTCCATTGGGGGACATAAGTAATTATTTGTGTGGACAGGTTTCAGTTTATGGTAAATTTAAAAGCCAGGGAGGTAAGCCCGGAGATCATGACCTTTAAACAATACATTCCTTATTATCAAAACTTTTTCCTTGAACGTGATTTGATACTAATATTTTGATTGAAGTTAAATGGTTTTGTTTCACATAAGTCAGCACAGTTTGAGCTATATCTGTGCCATACTTACCAAAAGCAATCATGAAGGCGTTGATTACCAGAAAAGAGATAGCTCCGACTGTGAACCCAACATCATTTTTTGGATCGATTCCTAATATAGAACCTATGAGAAAAATTATGATTGTTTAGACTTTAGTAATAGAAGAAAGAATGAGAAATTGCATATATTTATTTTTCAGGATATTTATAATTATTTTATACTATTTAAAGATCAATGTACTTTGGGATTTTTCTTTAACTGTCCCAGCATAACTCCTTAAAGTCTTATACTGACCTGTCCATGTCCCTGCCAACTCTTAGCTATGTGGGCGATTGGACACGTTCCTGGGAATCTTTTTGTGTGCACACATAAAAAAAGAAACAATGTTTTCCAATGAAAAGTTCAGCCACCATTGGAACAGATTATAAGTAAACTCTCCAAAGGAACATATAAAGATTTTTTACATCCATGTGCACATGAATCTGGCCAAATAGAATTCATTGTAATGGTGTCTTTGAGGGTGCCAGTAGCCAATAGGGACAGGCGAGTATAAGACTTTGGGGGGCAGGTAACGCAATTAAAGCCATGGTACTGGTTTATCCAATATGGTCTATTACATACCTGTAAAATGTAGCCAGACCCAGGTAGCCCAGACAGCAGAGTAACAAAATGGGAGAACGGCCCCAAATCTTCGGCCTCCTTGGATATCAATTCTGCAGATGTATAGTTGTATGATAGCACCAGGTATGAGCACCCAAGGAATAGATAAATGTGTTGAGGTTGAATAACTTAAGGAACTCTGGATGGCAGCAAGGGCAGCTAAACCGTTACAGATATAAAAGAGAGGATCTGTGGAGCGGGAGCTGACATTTTCCTTGACGGTTAGCACCTGCCCTTGTTTCTGTAGGCATTGCCTACCCCAAACCAACATTTCTTGGAACTTAGTACTGGATATAACTATGTTTCCAATGGGTATCAGAACTTTCTCAGCAATGGAATTCACAAGGCTTGCAAAGGTGGTGTATAGAGAGACTGCGGTAAAAAGACTGCAAGTAACCCCGAAGAAGATATAATAAGCATTGCTTGGGATTTGCTGGATGGTGGACACAGTCATAAGAGCAAAGGCAACATTATGAGCTACTTCGAGGGCATCCTTATTCAGGGATAAAAAGCAAAACACGCAAGCTGATGCCAAAAAGAACCAATCACCGACCATGTGCACTCGGCTGTCTGAGACATTTTCAGATGCAAGGATGAATGTTGCAGTAAACTCCTCCCAAGACTTGACTAGCCAGAAGATAGAATGGAAAGCAAACTTGGTGGCATGGTATATATCGTCCCTCAGATAACTGTAGTAACTAGAAAACAGCTGCGAGAGGACATTAATGCTGACCCAGATGGCTCCCACATAAAAGGTTTTCATATAACCGAAGCAGTAGAATGCCATGATGAATGGGGAGATGGTGTCACAGAGGTTACCCAGGGCCATTGGCTCAGCGTACTTTGTATTTTTCTTTTTCTCTTCTCCTGCGGTCTTGGAAGCTTTACGATTGGCAGATCCAAGTAGTAGGACATTGAAGAGAGCATTGCCGAAACCTGGAAGCACGTATCTCTGGGTGATACCCTTCAGCATGAGGGCTGCTGCTCCATAGAGTCCACACAACACAATGACCAGTTCAAGCACGCCAGAAACTACCAAGGCCCAGCGACCAAACAGGCCCACCGCTTCAAAAATCAGTGTTAGTGTGAGTGCTCCAAATACAAAAGGCATGATATAGTTGACTGTTGCTGAGCAGAAAGCCAGAATGAAGGCAATGATGATATAGGACACAAGCCCAGCCACGGCACTCTCTTGCACTGGTATCTGAGGAAGTGTCGCCATTATGGAGTTGTTCTGGGCACCTGGTTCTGCACCAACAATGATACGAGTAGCGCCATAGCTGCTCCACAAAGCAGAGAAGGCTATAAAGGCTGTACCACCTAAATGATCATATTTTCTAAATGACAGGAATCCGGCAATAAGTTGAGTGATACCCCCGATCAATATCAGATGAACACCTGATGAGAAACAACACTTCGTCAATCATTGGGCCACTTCCTAAATACAAAACTTTACATTGCCATTACTTTTGGCACAAACTTACCTGCAAGGATATTTTCAACTCCACCAATGGGAACGGAGGTGTTGAACAGAGAGAAGTTTTGCATACAGACAAGGAAAGCGCTAACAGCATTGGCAAGGAGTCCCAGCACAGCCGGCTCACTGTAGAATACCGCGGGAAACCCCTCCATGGTGGGAACTTTACAAAATGTAGACAATGGTTGTGCCCGGAGCAAATTATATATTCAATCCGATTCTTACAGCAAGGAAATCAAATACCAGGTTCTGAAAAGAAATTATTTGATCATGTCACCATTTGAGTTCTCATTTATCCAAATCTTTAGAACCCCCCCTCCAAGATTTTGGAGTTTGTAGCAGATAACCAAAGCTTTTTATGCTCCTTCTAGTCATTGTAATAACCAATCAGCTATTCATTGATCTATGTGACCGATAACAAGAAAGCAGAGGATTTGGTTTTGCAAGCTCCAAGCACTTCTAAAATCCTTAATGTTTAGTTCCCTGATAATCATTTGCCACAATAATAGCCGTACCTGCTTGCTGGAATCTGCTCCGAGCTCTGAGATGAAATCTGTCTGCCAGAGACGGCTTTATAACGAGTGAAGCCTCTCGGGGTGGAGATTTTTTTTCCATAAACTATTCTGAATTTTCTGAAGTTTTTCTTCCTGCAGGTATTGTTCACCAGGTATGTTTTATTTGAACGGTTTCCTCATACTTGTTTACTGTTGTCAGTTCTGACCTCACTTCTATCACATACTAATATTGATTTTTCTTCTTTCCTCAATTTTGCTGCCATTGTTACACAAAAATGAAAAAGTCCATTATGAGGTCATGAATTCTGAGTTATGAATCAGTTCTCTGGTTTCAGGTTGATTCACAGCCATTGCTTTCTAGGGACATCACCTGAACCGGACAAACTGCTTTTATCTTCATTTGTATTTTTACATATTTTATAGAAAGAAAGAGAGAGAGATAACAGAGAGAGAGGGGGGGAAAGAGAGAGACAGAGAGAATGAGGGAGAGAGCACGAGCAAGTGAGAGAGCAGGAGAGAGAGTGTGAGTGCAAGAGATAGTGAGAGAGAGCAATAGAGAAAGAGAGTGCAAGGAAGAGAGACAGCGTGAGGGAGAAAGCAGGAGAGAGAGAGCCTGAGATAGCAAGAGAGAGAAAGAAAGAGCGGTAGAGAGAAAAAGCATCAAAGAGAGGGAGAGCGCAAGAGAGGGAAAGAGAGAGAGAGAGAAAGCACAGGCAAAAAGAGGGAGAGAGGGAGCAAGAGAGACAGCGAGTGAGAGAGCAGGAGATAGAGCGTGAGTGCAAGAGAGTGAGAGAGCAAAAGTGAGAAAGTGTGAGAGAGAGAAAGCAAGAGAGAGAGAGAACAAATGGGATAAAATGACAAATGAGAGAGCGCGAGAGCGAGAGAGAGAGAGAGAGAAAACACAAGCAAAGAGAGGAAGAGATAGCAATGGGGAGATAGAGACAGAGAGAGAGAATGAGTGAGAGAGCACAAGAGAGTGAGAGCTATGTACCTATGCAGCATGAGGGAGAGAGCAATAAAGGAGAGAGCAAAAGAGAGAGAGAGACAGAGAGAAAGCGCACGAGAGAGAGATCAAGCGAGAGAGATCAAGAGAGAGCGTGAGCGCAAGAAAGGGAAAGAGAGTGCGCAAGAAAGCCAGAGAGATTGAGGGAGAAAGAAAGCATCAAAGAGAAAGTGTGAGAGAGCGTAAGCGCAATAGAGAGTTAAGCTACGTACACACTTCCAATGGTTCTTGCCCGATAATCGGCTCAGGGCCGATATGTCTGAAGTGTGTACAGCGTGCGTCATTCATCGTCCGAACGACCGTCGATGAACGGCGAGCGATCCTAATGCAAGTGAAGAGGGAGAGAGCACAGCAGGGTGCCGCTCCGTCCCCCCCCCCCCCCCCCCCGCATAGAGCAGAACGGTGCTGTATGTACAGAGCTCATTCATACATCGTGGAGTGCTAAGTCATTGGAAAGGATCCTGAAAGATCCTTTCCAACGATTATTAATTATAAATATTAATTATAATTATTATTATAATTGCAAGTGTGTATGCGGCTTTAGGGAGTAAGGGCACAACAGAGAATTTTTTTTTTTATTTTGTTAGTGGGGACTGTTGAAACCTATTTTTATTTTGTATTTAGGGCTCTATTTATAAATGAGTCCATTCATCTGATATTCGCTGGCAGATGGTCGAATCTCTCTACAAGTCTCCTTTCAGTTTCTATTAAAACAACTTACTCGTTCTGCCACCTAGTGGCCAGTCCTCACAAACACAGCTGTCGCAATAGGAAATGTAAAGGAAACAAACGAATATTATTAACGAATTGACATGGGAATAAATTGTAAGTAGAGCCCATAGTGTATGAGAGATTTCTTTTTCCTTCCTGCACTGATGGCACAACATGAAAAGAGAGAAAATCTCTGCAAAGCAAGGAAAAAACTTTTCTATAATCTTGAGTACTTTATTATTATTATTATTATTATTATTAATAAACAGGATTTACAGTGGTACCTTGGTATAAATCATTAATCTGTTCCAGATCCTTGGACTTATACCAAACAAATTTTTCCCATAAGAAATAAAAGGAAAATAATTAATCCATTCCCATGAAAAAAAAAAATCCAGTTTACATTGATGGGGCTGTATAAAAAAATGTGAACACTGCCTAATACTAAAATACATAAATACAAAAGCAATTCGATGAAATAAATGAAAATTTACCCCCACTTGCTGAGAAGAGTGGAGTAGTGAAGGTGCTGAGAAGGGGGGGAGGAGATGTTCTGTAATTCACAGAGAGATATAGCGCAGGGTGTTCACTGAATGGTAGTAACTGACGTACTGACACTCGTGGCCAGTTGTGGCTTTGTCTCAAAAGAGGTAAATAAGGGTAGGGCACGGTGTTATGATTCATTTTGACCCATACCAGTTCCAGCACAAAGGTTGTATACCAAGAAAGATTTTTTGTGTCCAAACAGGACTTATACCAAGTTGGACTTATACCAAAGCGGACTTATAGGTACCACTGTATAAAGCACCAACATATTACGCAGCGCTGTATATTACATACTTGTGACAATTATCACAAGAACAAATACAAGGGTGAAGACTCGTTAATAGCAATATAATCCTGACTGGGAGGTTAACAACTCCAAAATTAGAAAAAAATCTAAAGTTAAAACTAATCCCCATTTGTAGGTAAGTGTGATTCCAAAAATCTGGAGGAAGTGAAATCATTTTTAAAAACACAAATCTATACCCCGGCAGGAATGGTGTAAATTACTTTTGTACCAATTTTAACCTTTGACAGTTTTTTAAATAAAACATATATTTTCCTTGGCTGTTAACGACACCTGTGATTTATTTTAAGATTTTATTAAAGTGATAAATGGGAAAACAAATCATTCCATTTTTTTTAAAAAATATTGTTTTTAGTAGTTGTGTGAAACTTTTTATTTTAAGTGTATTTAAATTTGGATAGAGATGATAGAGTGGAACCTCTACAGGGAACCCCTTCTATAATTATTATATCCACAGATCACAGTAAATTAGTGTGGTGGGCAGTGGGAAGAATTCCTCTTACATTGCTGACCAGTGGGAGGAATGTCACCTTACAGATAGCCAAAAAGATCATTGGTGGCCCTTACACGGCAAACTGCTCGAGGAGCCCCCAGCACCCCTCTGGAGGGATCGTAGTTGGGAAACAATGGACGAGAGTTAGTTTTTTTTCTTTGCTTCCCTAGGAGTAAGATGCATAATTTTCCTTTTGTCCTGGTATCAGTTGTCACAAGGAAATTCACAATGTTGTCACCAGAAGGGAAGCAGAAGGGAAATATCATAATGGAGACACTTCATTCCATGACAAATGTCTAAGAGTGGATTTTTTTTTTCTTATAATCACATTTCCTGTGATTCCTGAATATTTTGGTAAATTGGTCATTTTCAGGCTCCACTCTTTCCCAGCAAAGTACAGCATATATGTATGTGTTATGAACACAGAACAGAAATAGGAGACCCAACGGATAAACTCTTTACTCATTAGTGTAATGAGGTTTGATAATATTTGGACTTTTTTTAAATATCCCAAATAAACATTTTTTAAATATCCCAAACTAATTTTGAATTTTATTTTTATGTATGACTGTTTATGGTTCTAAAAGGTTTCTGAAATAAAAAGTCTATTCCAGAGGCTGTTTCTGACTTGGTACCAGGTGCCAACTTTCCTCTTAACCTTTTCTACGTGGGGAACCCTTGAAATAACTTTCAGATATTCAGGGATATAATTATTATATCCACAGATCACAGTATATTAGTGTGGTGGTCAGTGGGAAGAATTCCTCTTACATTGCTGGCCAGTGGGAAGAATGTCACCCTTACAGATAGCCAAAAACATCATTGGGGTCACTTACTGACCTGAGGGGTAAAATTGTACAAGGAACCCCTAACAACCTCTGGAGGAACCCTGGTATGGATAAACTGGACTATAGACTTTTATTTTTCTCTTTGCTTCCCTAGGAGTATCATTTTTTTTGACCTGGTATCAGTTGTCACAAGAAAATCCACAATGTTGTCACCAGAAGGGAAGGGAAGCAGGTTGAGAAACACCCGTCTATCCTAGTATGCTTGATAGAATTTTGGGCTTGGGCTTTTTATTTTGTAGTGACATCAGCATTACTGCATTTGTATTGTTATTTATCAAGGGTCCAAAAAGGGTTCTGCTCAGATGTTTTATTGAAAATAAATAAATAACATTCCTCCTCTTAGATTGTAAGCTCTTCTACTGTCATTGTTTGAAGTTGTCATTTGCTCTCCTTATTTATTGTACAGACTTGTTGGAGCTAAATAAATACTGTTTAACAATAATATTAATATCATTTTAGTAGAAAATGCTGAAAAGGATTTAGATCTTCAGATTGAAATGTAAAACAATAAACACCATGATTAAATCCTTCAATTTATCTTATTCAGTTACAAAAATATTGGATATGTTCAGATTGTGCCAAGGTCAAACTTTAAATCTATTAAAATAAATACAAAAAAATTTATAAATAAATAAAACTGGAGTGATGTGTGGTGGATACCTTATATTATTACTTGGTAGTTTGATTATGCCATACCCTAGATTGTATGATTATTTATAACAAAGAACAGAAAAGATGGGGTTTTCAGCACAAATATTAGAAATATAATTGATAATTACAAATTTCACACAAAAAATGAAATGTATAACCTTTTACTTGTGTGTCACAATAGTTTCTTGTGATACAGACAAGGGTTTATTGTGACCTGCTGAGGCACTATACAAAGTTCAACTAACATTAAGCGCATATACATCACCATAACATGGATAAGTAAGTATGAACCCGTTCGTATCATCCATAGTACCCTACGCGTTTCACCATTGTGAGCTTCCTCAGGGGTAATAGTAGGTCAATGAATAACTTTCTATGTATACCCAAAAGGTTCAAGTAATCTAAATGTACAAACATAAATGTAAAGGTTCAATATAATGCATTGTTAAACAATACAAAGACCATATCTTCCAAAATATGGATACTATTCTTCAACAAGAATTTTTTCACTTTTAGTATTCATATTTTGGAAACCTATTTGGCAAGCTTACTTTGCTGATTACAGCTGCCAGTGAGCATTTATCCTCCCTTTTCATGAAATTGGAACTGTTTAAATTGAACTACCATCTAGCAATTTACGAGAAATAAAGTATACTTCATCTACAGGTAGGACAGCATTTTTTATTTTTATTTTATTCCAACCCTACCTATACATATACTGTATGAATACATATAATTACTTACTTAATATCTTACATTGTAGAAACTATATTAGCACAGAGGACTCCACCATATTACCCCATTTTCCCAGAACTCCTCAACAGCTCGTTTAATTGCATTATCCTCATTACAGGATGAAACTATATTTGAACTATGTAAGTGTGATATTTATTCCTATTCTATGTTTATTTTTGAAACTCCATTACCTGAATTCATTGTATATATATGATCTATGTACATAATTTATCTTCTCATAGACAGATTTACCTATCTAACCTTTATATTCAGTCTACTTAACTTGATATTTAACTTCATATTTGTCACCCAAAATTTTTTTTACATGAAATGAATTGAGTGAAACTACTAAAAATATGATCTTTGTATTGTACCTTTACATTTATGTTTGAATATTTAAATTACTTGAACCTTTTGCGTATACAAAGAAAGTTATTCACTGACCTACTATTACCCCTGAGGAAGCTCACAATGGTGAAACGCGTAGGGTACTATGGATGATACGAACGGGTTCATACTTACTTATCCATGTTATGGTGATGTATATGCGCTTAATGTTAGTTGAACTTTGTATAGTGCCTCAGCAGGTCACAATAAACTCTTGTATGTATCACAAGAATCTATTGTGACACACAAGTAAACGGTTATACATTTCTTTTGTAATTTTGTGTGAAATTTGTAATTATCAATTATATTTCTAATATTTGTGCTGAAAACCCCATCTTTCCTGTTCTTTATTATAAATGTTAAAAAAAAAAATAGTTAACAAATGTGTTCGATTTGCACAATGCATTAAATCTGTTAGGAATAGTAAAATAAAATAATTCAAATGTTACAAATTACTCAAAATTAAAAAACACAAAAATTAAAGGAAGGAAGAGAAAAAAATTAAACAAAAACAAAAAAACACCCCAAATTAAATATCTTTTTCTAGCAACTCAGGAAAACATAGAGAGTCTTCACTTTACCGAAATATTGTCAATGGAAAATCTAAAAGTTCACCCACAAGTTAATTTTTGGCCAAATCATTGTGAGCAGGATGACAGTGACTTTTCAACAAACTATCTCCCAACAATAATTACAGCCCAAACTGAATGTTTTACACACACCAAAAAAATCACAAGTAACTAACAATTTGGGGAAAAAACACACAAATTTAGTTATATACACAAAGAAATAGTACTACAATTGTGCACAAACATTGTTTTTCATACTACCCCAAAGTAGGTGGAAGGGGATGACAGAAGGGTGAGTCTTTTTTTATCCAGAGTTCTGGGTGATCTATTATAAATAGAATATCAACCTTAGTTATTATATTTATATTATTATTATTATTATTATTAATAATAATAAACACTTTTTTATGACCAGGGGAAGGCTGACATCTAGTGGCTGTTAGCTATACTTCAACACGCACCTATGTATTGATTAATTATAGCAATTGTTTCCTATCTATATGACTGCTCTGTTACACCTTGGTTTATTTCAGTCTACAAGCACCATCTAAATATATTAAAACCTATATTTATATATGAGGTCTGTCTATGAAATAACAACACTAATATCTCACTTTTATTTATTTCTATGAAAATTCTAATGTTTGTCTCCTTCAATATTCTCTCCGTTCACAATGAAGCACCAATGCCCTCCTGTCTCCCCCTGGTGGAAGGTGAGGAGCCGATCAGTTTCTGATGTTTTCTCATTCACACAAAGCGTGTTCCTTTATTCACCGATTTCAACTTAGGAAAAAGAAAAAAGTCTCAAGCTGACAAATCTGGTGAATATGGAGGATGTCCCAGCATAGTAATGTGTTTGTCGGTCACAGAAAGTGCTGTGTGGGAAGGAGCATTGTCCTGATGAAGAATGAAACCATTTCCCACATTTCTGCCGTCTTTTCCTTTCTCTCAGCTTTGTCTTCCTTATAATAATGTTGGGTCACTGTTGTGTCTTCTGGAACCCATTCTGCCAAAATGGCGTCTTCATGTCACAAAACACGATGACACGGCTGGGAATTTGGACTTTTCTTTATTCTTGGTGATGAAGGTGTTTCCAGTGACTGTGGTTTGGTTTCAGGATCATACTGGAAGATCCGGGTTTCGGCAGCAAGTGACGACTTTATGGAAAAGGTTCGGCTCCGACTCAAGTTGCTGCAGAATGTCAGCGCAAATTTCCTCTTTTTATCTGGTGTGAAATTTTACTAAAAACCTCAAATTGACGCATTATCTTCTTCTCATGATTTCTACACATGAGGGGAAACACAACAAAATTAAACGGTGACTGACAACAAACTAAACACAGAGCGTGCCGGGGTTTGTCCTGCGTGTTTACACATTCATGGTGAGAGATCAGAATCATCTCACTGCTTTGTGATAGAGATAGACACACATCTCATTATGTCACAGACACACCTCATATATCTATATATATATATATATATTTCACATTGTTTTATCTGTTATAGCACCCAACAAGCAAGCCAAGAATAGAGATGAATGTACAAATATACACCTCAGATCCCCTAGTCTTTATATCTCTCTTATCATATCTTATGTCTGCTGTGGTTTCCACTTCTTCATAACATCTTCATCTCCTAATCTCTAGGGCTCTGGTCTTTTGTCTTTGTCCTTTTGATTTTTGCTGCCCCTGGCTGTGAGAATCGCCCACCCACCCCCTTCCATATTTGAAGCAGATTTGTGTCATGCTTTTCCTGTTTTCTTTTCAATAAGCAGAATATAGTGGAGGAACTCGAGTGTCCTGCACAGAGCCCTGACCTCAACCCTACTGAACACCTCTGGGATGAATTGGAATGGTGAGCCAGATCTTCTTGCCCAACATCAGTACCCGACCTCACCAATAGGGGTCAAATCCCCACCATCAGTACCTGACCTCACCAATAGGGGGCAAATCCCCACCATCAGTACCTGACCTCACCAATAGGGGGCAAATCCCCACCNATCAGTACCTGACCTCACCAATAGGGGGCAAATCCCCACCATCAGTACCTGACCTCACCAATAGGGGGCAAATCCCCACCATCAGTACCTGACCTTACCAATAGGGGGCAAATCCTCACCATCAGTACCTGACCTCACCAATAGGGGGCAAATCCCCACCATCAGTACCTGACCTTACCAATAGGGGGCAAATCCCAACCATCAGTACCTGACCTCACCAATAGGGGTCAAATCTCCACCATCAGTACCTGACCTCACCAAAAGGGGGCAAATCCCCACCATCAGTAGCTGACCTCACCAATGGGGGCAAATCCCTACAGACACCCTCCAAAATCTAATTGGAAGCCTACCCAGAATAGTGGAGGTTATGGAGGGGCAACTCCATATTATTGGCCATGGTTTTGGATGTCCAAGCTCATATTGATGTGGTAAAGTGTCCACAAACCTTAAGCCATATGCTATGTTTGTCTATGAGCTGCATACCTGCATATGTAAACCAAATTATTATTTATGTTTCCTTAAACTTACTAACTAATAAACTCCCTTGGAACATAGTAATTTAAATGTCTGTAAGTATGGAAATGAGGTGAATCATTGGCCAAAATGAATGGGTTAGTTGGATTAGTGTGACACATAGTTGAGTTGTATTTTATATCCCATGTGCTCTAATTATGTTTTGTTACTTTCACTTTGATACTTTATTTTTTAATCCCTGTACATGCTACTCAAAAAGAAAACAAACATATGCATACTTTGGTGCATATAATGGTTATATGGGACCCATGGGGTTATGTGCAAATCTTGGATTTTGGTAAACATAGGATGGGTTTTGTTTACAGAACGACCAGGCAAAAACTAAAAAAAAATTGAGAGGCACATTATTAATCTGCTAACATTTATGAATACAAGTAGTCCCCAGGTTAAGGACATCTGACGCCTCCTAGATACGAGCGAGGCTTCCCTGCTCCCTCCTGTGCAGGACGGAGGCTTGATGGGGGTGAGGGGGCAGTTTGCAAGACTTGCAGAGGAAATCTTTTGCTAAACACAGCTGGGACTGGGCTCTTCTCTAACATCTTGTAACTCTTTAATGACCAAGACAAACTCTGCAGTTATTTCTTTTTACATATCAAAGCACAGCTTGCTGCAGAAGTTAATGAATGTCCGGGCTCCATAAAGCTTTTTGCTTTGTTTGTGAATATTTTACAGTGAGTATTTTATACAGTAACTGACACCACACTGCCTAATAATATGTTGGGGCAAACATCTGTCCTAATTGTATTTATTAAAATAATCTACCTGTTCTGACTTACATACAAATTCAACTTAAGAACAAACCTACAGTCCCTATCTAGTATGTAACTCGGGGACTACCTGTATTATAATTGTATCTTTTCATTATAGTATTGAACAGAGGCACGCTGTCATTTAAAGGCTCATTCCTTGTAATTGACCCTCTGTATGACTTAATATAACATTGGGATTGGGAACTTTCCTGATTGACTGCTGATCATGAGGATGTGAGTTGTTGGTGACAAACCATTCGGACAGCCAGCAGCCACTCACAGTGTCTGTTAGCTGATAAAAGGCTGATATAGAATAAGATTCTAAGCTTGTACTGCAGCCAATTATAGGAAAATAAAAGTAAAAATCCTGCACCCTTCTGGCCAGTCTAATATTATCCCAGGTTTTATTATCCTGGTTGGGTAATAGGTGGCCCTACCCTTTCAATGACTTTCATGTAAAGTGGCAACCCCTAGAGGGCAGATCTTGGGGTTAAATGACACTCAACTCAGAAGAATGATGACATCTAGTGGTTGTGAAGACTTACTGCAGGTGGGATTTTTTAGGGCAGCGTTGGACTGAAGGTGGATATTGCAGAAAAAGCAGATTTTTATTTTTTATTAAATGTAATGGGTTCTTTTTATTAAAAAAAGCTAAAGCAGCAACTTTCAGGTACTTTTTTATTGCAAACCAACAAACAATCTAGCACAAACCAAGATTGCAGCCCAAGGTTTTCACCCCACATTCTGCTGGGAACATTTAGGGCCCCTAAATCTTTAAATTGGGGTAAGGTGTGAGTTAATGCACACATTTTGTAATACAAAAAAATACACTAAGGCAATGCACCACATTGCAACACACAGCAGTGTGCAAATAAAGGGAAAAGTTCATATTCTGACGTGCGCTTGGCAGCCCATTAATTTTGTGCATAACACAGATTAACAAACTGCATAGATTATAATCAACCCTTATACATAGGATTCCTTATCATTCAACATTATACAGAGTTAAACATGAGCTGATAATAAAGTGCAACATAATAGTTACAATATCAACAATATATACAAACAATTGCATAAAAGCTCACTGAGATTTGAAATAATAATAATATTAATGCTGAATCAGCACAGATTAACCTTTTCAGCGCTGGAATAAGAAATTAAAACTATTTTATTGTTAGGAGTTATATTCCCCATTTTACTTATTAATCTTCAGTATTGAGTTGCAATCTGCTCACCGTTCCCCTGTTATGATGAAAGGTTCAGAGCATTTACCATGCAGAGGTCAGCAATCATCTCAAGGGACCTGCAGATTCTTCTCTGCCAACCTGAAAACAAGGATCTACCTCTGCGTTGGTGCCATGGCCCCGTCCGGCTAATGAATGCGGATTGGCAGCAATCATTTGCTTTCTCTATTTTTTTATTATTATCCCTTCCTGCTTCTCATGTTTCTAAATGAAAAGTCCAATCTTATCAGAGCAATGAAGGGTGTTGACCCAATATTGTCTTTTTTCCAGGTGAACCCATTGTAAACAAATCACACACAATAGGAATCTGATATAAATAGCAGGCATGCATTTTAGGCATTTTGCAACATTGTTTCCAATGTATTCAGAAAAGAAACCCTGTCACCTGAGCAAATCATCAAAAATGTTTGCATAAGATTATAATTGGATTTAAATCTGAAAACTCTGAGATTGCAAGTTGCTATTGCCATCTTTGATTTGATGCTGGCAGCCCCAACAGCCTTGCATCTGAGCTGGGGTTCAACTTTCACTAGATGATGGCAAGCTTAGGCGAAAGGTAAATTAGTCTTTACACAAGGAAGATGGAATCACAGTCAGGACATTCTGGATGTTTTGTGTCACTGACAGCACCCTTTATTTTCCACTGGTTGGGAATCCAGACTTGGTGCTTTATTACCTGAATGCACTGAAAGATCAAACTGACTTCAATGACACATGGCCGGGGATCGGGTGAGACTCAGCACTTCTGCAATGTAAAGCTGTAGAGCAGCCTATACAGCTTTAGTAACTGAACCCCACTGGGCACCCAGAAAGGGCCACAAATTCCCACAGACAACCTCCAAAATCTTGTCAAAAGCCTTCCTAGAAGAGTGGAAAATGCTGAATCCAGGAAGAGGAACGCACTTGGCCATGGCTTTGGAATGGGATGTACAACAAGTTCCTATAGGTGCAAACATGTGTAGCACACCTTGCTCATCAATCGAGGTGAATAATACCTAATGCAATGTTTTCATTGCTGAATGTAATTGAGAGAAAGAAATACATCTGAATCTAAAGGGTGAGCAGTATGGAGAGGCTGATATTCCAAACAGCCAAAAAGTTTGTAGACACCTGGCCATCACACCTGTTGGACCTTAGATGTATGAAATATTACACACAACCATGCAATCCCTAGACAATTATTAGCATACAAAGACATTGTAGACCAGGGGTTGGCAAAGTTTTATGGCCACTAAGCCATTTATGGGGTGGGCAGGAGAACAGTAGGCCAGATCCACCCCAATGGCTCCGATCACCAGGGAACACCCTCTGAGGTGATTTACTTTCAGGTAGCATTTGCTATTTACCGCAGCAGCGGTAGTATCAACGCCGGCCGCGGTAAATGAGGGAGCAACTGCAAGGGGGTGGCTCCAGAGCTCCAGCGGCTCCGGACCTCCAGCGGTTCTGGCTCCAGTAGTTCCTAACGCCCCTCCAGAGCCACGGGTTGCCAGCCGGCATAAGGCCAGATTGGCCAGGGGTCGTTAGGCAAGCTACCAAGCCGGAGTTTGCCAATCCCTGTTGTAGACAATTGTGCTCTCCCAGCCTTGTGGTCACAGTTTGGTGAAGACCCTTTTCTGTTCCCCCATGACTGTACCCCGGGGTACAAAGCCCCCTCCATAAAGACATGGGGTCACCAGTTTGGTGTGGAGGAACTCGAGTGTCCTGTACAGAGCCCTGACCTCATCCTACTGAACACCTTTGGGATGAATTGGAATGGTGAGCCTGGTCTTCTCATCCAACATTAGCACCTGACCTCACTAATGGGGGCAAATCCCCACCATCAGTACCTGACCTCACCAATGGGGGGAAATCCCCACCATCAGTACCCGACCTCACCAATAGGGGGCAAATCCCCACCATCAGTACCTTACCTCACCAATGGAGGCAAATCCCCACCATGGGGGCAAATCCCCACCATCAGTACCTGACCTCACCAATAAGAGAAAATTCCTGCAGACATCTTTTAAAATCTTTTGAAAAGCCAGAAGAATGGAGGATGTTATAGTGGCCGCTCAACATTAATAGCAATGGGTTTGGAATTAGATTATTATTATTATTAGTATTATTATTAATATAATAATAATAATAATAAAATAATAAACAGTATTTATATAGCACCCACATAATTTGCAGCGCTGTGTATTATATAGGGGTTGTAAATGACAGACTGACTCAAACAATGACACAAGAGGACATGCGACTAAATCATATAGATGTGATTACGTTCTAAAGGGGAGAACAGAAATTTTCCTGCTGCCTTCTAGTGAAACAACCCGCAGAGATTCTTAGAAATGTTTATGATGAACTCATGTTTGCAGCTTAAGTGATTTTAGGATTGATTCTCACCGATGCAAAGGGAACATTGAGTCTGATTGGTTGCATTGCACAACACCTTCATTTTTCTTTGCTTCGTTTCTCATACCTCTGGGAGTAATTTCCCCAGAGTAGCAAATGTAGCATTCTAGAGTTTAAATGAAGTAATAGGAATAAGTCAAATTCAGATTTTCCCCCAAACTTTTAAAAGGTATCAGAAAATTGTAACCTTTACATTTCAATAAAATAAATATACCTATACAATGAAAGGATAAATAAGGTGTTTTTTTGGTTTGTAAAAAGTGTAGATGACTTCGAAAACAGAAGTTCTTTAAAGTGAAAATACAAAAATAAAAAAAATGCATTTATTGATTACAGCAACCTTTCCTGGTGGTTTGAACTTGGTGGAACCTTTGACATAGCTTTCAGAATTTAGGACCCCCTTCTATAATTCCTATATCCACAGATCACAGTATATACGTGTGCTGGTCAGTGGGAATAATTCCTCTTACATTGCTGGCCAGTGGGAAGAATGTCACCCTTACAGATCATTGGTGTCACACTGACCTGGGAGGTGCAAACTGCTCATAGAATCCAGAGGAAAATCTGGAGGAACCCTAGAATTCCATGGAATCCTGTTTGATATACTCTGGATTATAAAAGTATCATTTAGCTGGCCTAATCTCTCTGAAATCAATCATCAAAATATGTTTTGTAAATAACACATATGTCAATTTTGACTTATTATTGTAACTGCAATGTTTGTCCTGAATACTCAATTGGTGTAACTATATTAAAATAAGTTAAAAAAAGAATATGTATATAGTTACAGACACAATGCAAAAAAAAATCATAATCACTTGAATATTGAACATTTATAAAATGAAATTTTAAGCTTAAAATACCAAAAGACACATAAAATAAAACAAAAAATTCCAGAATAATGTAAAAACTGTTGCTGGTTTAGCTTCTATCTAAATCCCATTCTTGCTGTAGTATTTGGTCCTGCTCTGGGTTCCATTTTGGTGATTTGCTAGGAACTGATTTAGACAATTGGGATATAAAGGTTTTGGTTTGAGTCACACTTAAACTGTTATCTTACTTCCCAAATATATAAGGGGCGGGAGGCAGACGCTGAGACCTGCCCTTAATAAACAGCTTGCTATATAACAAGCCATCCCATTACCAAACTGCTAAAACTGGTTTTCCTTGTTGGGAAATGAATGACAAGATAGCAATAGGAGCACGGTATATGAAAATTGGAATTGCTCAATAGAGGATTGGAGCTGCAGTCTGCGTACAGCATTTGTGCAGCAGACAAGTTAATTCCCTGGTATTGGAAGAGCTACAAACGTGCAAACATGATGCCCGAAGAGGGAGAAATTTTTGAGTTTTTAACCATTTCAATGGCAAGGATTACAGGTAAGTACATCTGAGCATAATATACAATGTAATTAGTAATGATTATGCGCAAGAACGTGTTCTTTAAATGTAGCACACCCTTTTCACGCAGCTTCAACAATTACTTTTAAATACATAAGGAAATGAATTCATTGTTGAATGTTAAGGAGGAAGCAATTCATCTGAATCTATAGCGTTAAGCAGTATTGAAAGGCTGATATAATAAACAGAAAAACAAATTTGTAGATAGCTGAACATCACACCTGATGGACCTCCCATTTGAAAACCAGATTTATAAATATTGCAGCCATTCAATCCTTTGACAATTATTAGCATGAAAAGACATTTTAGACAATTGCACTTGTGCAACCATGGGGCAACAGTTTTGGGAAGGCTCTTTTTTTGTATACCCCAGGGCACAATGCCAACTCCATGGGGTCACCAGTTTGTTGTGGAGGAACCCGAGTGTCCTGCACAGAGCCCTGACCTCATCCTACTGAACACCTTTGGGGTGAATTGTAATGGTGAGCCAGGTCTTCTCACCCAACATCAGCACCTGACCTCACAAATTGGGGCAAATTCCTACAAATACCCTGCAAAATCTTGTGGAAAGCCTTTGAAGAAAAGTGGGGACAACTCCAAATTCATGACCATAGTTTTAAAATGAGAAGTTCAACAAACTCAGAGAAAAGTGACTTTTGGAAATGTTTGAACATAGAATGTGAAAATACTAGTTTGGGGTCTAGCAAGAAGAAAAAAAAAAATTCTTTACACTTTCTTGCAAAATAACCCGCACAGATCTTAGAGATTTTAGAATTTGTTCTCTATGATGTATAGAGAATGCTAAACCTGATTGGTTGCATTGGACAACACCTTCAGTTTCTTTGGTTTGTTTGACATTTGTAAAGTCACCGTATATAGCATTGTACATTATGACATAAAACTGAGAATTTTTTGATTCCCCCAAATTTCCAGCAAATTTTTCTCATTTTGTCAAAATTTAATGGAAGGAAAAACAAAGGTGGCTTGAACGGAATAGAAACAGAAATTCCTTTTAACAATTGTAGACCTGTTTTGTGCCAAAGCAGCCCATTTGCATTTTTGTAAAATTTAGAAATACAGTATGTATCCAAAGCCAAAAAATTCGACATGAGCCTTTGTAGAGGAGATGAGTAGAACTTACCTTGACAGGAAATAAAGCAACACATCAAAGAGTTGTAATCGTCACCCTTTCCATTGTAATCATCTATGCCTTCATCCCCATAGAATCAGCCAAGATTTTTGAAATTTCAACAGATATATCCAAATTAGATGCCTGAAGCAAAAAGTTCACAAAGATATGTTAATGATGATGAAAGTGTACACAGATTCACTGTTTACACTTTGGAGCGATGTAAGGAACAAAGTAACCTACAATCAAGGATGAGTGTTCTGCTCCTTGGTCATTAGGTCTGGCTTCTGGAATGATCAGGTTTGACATGTGAGCTGTTTGAAGATGCTGGTAGAGAATACAAAAAGTTAGCTGGGAAAAAATTCTTTTTGAACAGATAAGGTCGTGCATGTTTCATATCGCATTGAAAGGCAGAAGTGAAAAATGTGCAGGTGTTTTTAACCTTGCACTGTGGATTTTAAAAGAATAGAAAAGAATAACGTTTTTTTTAATTGTTAAGAACTTCTGCTGGGAGATGAGAGCTTCAATTATTTGCTAAAAAGTTGCAGAACATTTACAGCTGTTTGAATATTAACTGTATGTGATAGCAATACTTACTTATAACAATTTAACAAAAACAGTCAGAACTCTAAATTTTCTGCCAGAAAAAAAGTCACACTCTGATAAATCATTGGACCACCTGTGGCTTTGATCACAGCACACATTCCCTGTGCTATCATGTTGATAATCTTATTCAATGTCACAACATTTATTTTCATCCAGCATTGCATTCATTCCCCCAAAGACCTTGTTATAATGATGGGAGAGTCGGAGCTGTATAAAGCCTTCTCCAGAACATCCTAAAGATTCTCCATGGGGTACAGGCACATGGAGATCATAACCCTACCCCCACAGGTACCCCATATAATCACACTGCCCCCACAGGTACCCCATATAATAACACTGCTCCCACAGACACCCCAGATAATCACACTGCCCCCACAAGTACCCCATATAATCACACTGCCCCCACAGGTACCCCATATAATCACACTTCCCCCACAGACACCCCAGATAATAACACTGCTCCCACAGGTACCCCAGATCATAACACTGCTCCCACAGCCACCCCAGATCATAAAACTGCCCCCACAGGCACCCCAAATCATACAATGCCCCCACAGACACCTCAGATCATAACACGTCCCCCACAGGCACCCCACATCATAACACTGCCCCCACAGGCACCCCAGGTCATAACACTGTCCCCAGAGTTACTTCAGATCACAATACTTCCCCCACAGGTACCCCAGATCATATTACTGCCCTAAGCACCGTAGATCCTAACACTGCACAGGCACCCCAGATCACAATACTGCCCCCTCACTTACTTCAGATCACAATACTGCCCCCACAGACACCCCAGATCATAACACTGCCCCCTCACTTACTTCAGATCACAATACTGCCAGATCACAATACTGCCCCCACAGACACCCCAGATCATAATACTGCCCTCAAGCACTGTAGATCCTAACACTGTCCCCACAGACACCCCAGATTTCAATACTGCCCCCACAGACACCCCAGATCATAAAACTGCCCCCACAGGCACCCCAGATCATAATACTGCCCTCAAGCATCCTAGGGCCCCTGTATAATCCCCCTCAAGGTGGTTGAGAGGACCCTGTTGCTGAACAGCCAATAGCAAGAGTCCACATTGTGAAAGTTATGACGTGGACACCCAGACATAAAGAGGTGCAACGTGCACAAGGACCCTGTACTCTCTTCTGCCACAAGGGGCCCCCACTGTGACCCTGAGTTAGTTCATAAGGAGGGGTCCAATTCATTTCTGTACAGGGCCCACTGTTGACTACATCCCCCACTAGAAGTCTTAAGACTGGAACATTACATGACTATATCTTTTTTATATTTTGTGATTCTGCCAATGGTGAGTTGAAGGAGGCAGTGAGAGAAATGCAGGGATTACTTTTATCTCAGAAATCAGCCAAAATGTAAAGGTATCACAATCTAATCATCAAACCTGAAACTTTTTATTTCTTTATAATGTTAGCAAAAAATGTTTTTACAAAATTTTGGTTAAATGCTGTGGAGTCAACAAGGGAAAAAAAAGGGTCATTTTTTAGAATCCATGGGTGCAATTGGCTTGAAATGTCTTTTGAAACAAAAAGTAACCTCCCTTCATCTATCCTGGAGCTGTTTTTGTGGCCCTCATTGGCCTCACAATTTAACTTTGTTTTTACTAGAAAAAAAATGCACAAAAATCAATTACACAATTGGGTTTAACTGGAAAATGTGTGAATTCTAATTTTTACACATCCTAATGTGAGAAATCCATGATCTTTCTATGGCATCAAGGTCCTCCAAATTAAAAACAAATACCCCAAAATACATTTGTTGGGCAGTGGCAAGCTAGGTAAAGTCTGCTGTGCTTTCTAGCCGGATCCCTCCACCAACATAGAGATAATCGGTTCTAATAAATAAATGCATGGCATGTTATTCCAATTTCCTTTTCAGCAGATGACAGGTGAGTGATGATGATGAGGAGGAAGATGTAGCAATTATTTGTGTACAGTGATTGGGGCAGAAACAATTACATACAATTGCATCAATATTCATTTGTTTTGGGTGAAAACAGACACCATGTTCAGGAGTTTGCAGTTGTTCAGAGCACAGGGCAGCTGAAGTTTATTGCGATTGACCCGGTGAAGAAGACAGATCAGGATAGTTACTTTCTAACTTTGACTGTAAAAGCTGAGGCTGAACTTTATGCAAACAGCTTAGGGGGAAATCCATATATTAACCTGCCAAAGGATTCATATTGCTGTCCATCCAGTCCTGGGACCTACATGGTTGTGCTACACAGCACAGGCAGCTTGGTGACCTGACTTTTCCCAGATGATGTTAAGCAACACAGCCAGGTCCCAGTTCTCCCCCCACCGATGCCTGGACATTGGAGCCCTTGAGCAGATTGTTGAGTTTATCTCTGTTTTCCAATCTCCTATCACTGCGCGATTGTCAGTGCGTGATTTGCCCCAGATGTGGCCCTTTTTCCACCCTGTATGAAAGGTTACATTTGCTTTTATTCAAACAAATAAGGGTATACATATGTACATTGAAAATATTGAATTATTTATGCATTTATTGCTTTATTGTCATAAAATTTGGCAAAAAGTTTTTTCCTAATTTTCTACAGATGAAAACAAAAATTCGATAGTTTTTGGTGGGTTTTAAAATTTGAAAATTGCTGCTTCCCTACCTCTTGGATTGTAAGCTCTTCAGGGCAGGGTCCTCTCCTCTGTCACTGTCTGGCATTTGTAACCCCTATTTAATGTACAGCGCTGCGTAATATGTTGGTGCTATTTAAATATTGTTTATTAATAATAATAATAATAATAATAATTAGCATTTACAGAAAGAAAAAAACTCCACAAAAAAACAAAAGAATTACAAAAACATAAAAATTAACAGAAACGATCAAATGCACCAAAAAAAGGAATACTGTGGGGTCTATTTTAACCCAAATTGTACACAATTTTACAAAATTTGTTAAGCCCAGGTGAAATCTGTGTGAACTTATATTATAGTGTATATGTATTAAAATATTTTAGCAAAATTAATCAAATACACCAAAATTTTAAAAACAAAAGAACACTGTGGGGTCTGTTTGTAGAATTTTTTACCCATATTTACACAATTTTACAAAATTTTGTATGAAAACTTTAAAAACAACACCAAAATAACATGAACATACTCTAACAATAAAGGAAGGAGCAGATCTTTTTTGTTTCAGTATATTACATCAGCAGCCAAATTAAAAATTTTTGTACTGGTGAAAATCTAAAAATCATAAAAATTTGTAATTTTGAAATTCAATCAGTTTAGCCAAAATCGGTGCACTGATTTATAATCTTTGGGTTCACTGCAAATCCTAGTGGAGGCCGTTATTTCCAAGAGTCGCAGATGCTTGGGCCCCGTGCTTGGACATGGAAAGATATTTCCCCTGCAGGTAATGGGGAATCACAGAAAAGTTGGGGGTGGGGGGGCTTTGGGGGTAAGTAAAGGGTAGTTAGGGCAAACCTGTTTTGTTGACCTGAATGGACACAACTTTTCAGGTCCTTGTTGAAATTTTCAGGATGATGAAGCATTCCTCAGTCTGCAGCGCTAAATCAAAAATAATTACATGCAATGACATCAATATATTTAATTGTTTTGGGTACAAACACACAAATATTGCCTTTGTTCATGGTACATACAAATTGTATGACAGCTGCGGTTTATAATTATTGACCGAGTGAATAGGTCACATCAAGGCGGTAACGGTGAATCCTGGATTTCTAATTTATTTAATTTTTCATCTACTTAAATATTTGATTTTTTTTATTCAAAATGTTTTTTATTTCGTTTTGGCAAACATTTGGGACATTTGGGGCTTTTTTTTTAAAACAAGGAATTGCACCTGGTAGAAATCTTCCAGGTCCATATGGCTCAATGGCAGCAATTGATTCCCACCAGGGCATGTTTGAGGGAATGAACTGCTTTATAAATAGAGTTCTTTGACGACATTTTCCCATTTTAGTTTATTGCAGTAGACACAAAATGTGGGTGTTTTTTCTAGTTTACCTTTGAACCCCAAAAATGTCCCTCATTGACCTAAATATTTTACATTTAAAAAAAAAAAAAAAAAAAAAAGAAAGGAATAAAAATTCTACCAAAAACGTTGAAAAAACACAAATCATTAAAAATCACAAGTCCCAAGGTATATACAAGATTCACTCAAATTTTACCCAGGAATTGCGCAATTTTCCAATTGGAAATGTAAGAACCCTGGGAAGTTGAGTGAATTTTGAGTGAATGAGTAACCTTTAACGAATACAAGGTAATGATGTGTACAGCGACCCCTGTGGCCAATATTGGTATCATAGCATGGCGCTGTTTTGCGGGAGTATACTTGACGTGTTTGGTATCTTTATATTTGTCACAATTTAATTGTTTAGAATTGACCAAAATGAGGATTTGATTGTGCTACAATGAGTTTTCTTTTACTTGATAAGCAGTTGGACAAAAATAATATGATACAAAAAAAGTTCAACTGCCTTCGTTTTAATCTCCAGGTCCTTTGATTTCACAAAATATATATATTTGGGGGTTTTGAAAAAATCTTCAGGCCCATAATGGGACATTTTAAAGTGTGAAAGAGAAAAAAAAATGCAAAAAGGGGTAAAAAAAAACAAAAAAAAGCCCCTGGGACGGAAGGGTTAAACAATTTTGCCCCAATGTCCCCTGTTATTACAGTGCATGAATTTCCTTTTATTTTCAGTAGCTACACGCAATTAAAAGAAGACGAAGTCTGCAGCCCTGGAGGCTGAAACAATTTCCCAAAATGACATCAATATTTACTTGTTTTGGTTGCAAACACTCTGATCACAGTTTATATAGGTTGTGTGACAGATGAAATTTATAACAATTGACGGAGGGAACGAGTTACGCAAGATGGTTCTTGTGACATTACATTACGAGCTGAAACACACACATTAAGATTGTTTATTGGATTTTTTATTTAAAGTTTTTTTTTTATAAAAAAAAATTAGGCTAACCAGGGCTGATATTTGGCACAAAAAATGACAAATAAAAAGTCCTCATGGGAATTTTAAAGGCCGTTGATATCCTAATTTGTGCCTATCCTATTTACTTTAATATAGTGTACCAAAATGGCAAAAAACTACTTTTTAGCAGAAATTTACCAATTTCTTCCCAAAATTTACTAAAATTTTTGCAAAAATTTACCAAATTGTTTTGTAAACATTTTATGGACTCTGGGGTAATCCATATTACTCTAAATTTCCAAATCTACCCCAGCTGTAATAATTATGTAACCATACTGACTTCATTGGGGCTGATTTATTAAAGCTCTCCAAGACTGTAGAAGATAGACAATCATGTTTGGACTTGAGTGATTCCAAAAAAACCTGGAATGGATTTTTTTAATAATTTCATATTATTTGGCAAACATTTTCAATGCTGGAGCAGATTTATTCCAGGTTTATCGCATACAATAGCAAAGAAAAGTAAAAGACGGGGTTTGCGGCCTTGATTTTTAAAGCAAAATTATTTATTAGAAACATTTTGAAACAGTTTAAATACTATATTATTATAGCATATTATATGACAAGTTAGACGTGGTCACCTATACGTAGATAACATTCATAGGAGTGCAGGGAGTTTTTTACTCTTTTATACCTATTCCAGGTTTTTTATATCACCCAGGTTCTCCCATGATGGTCTATCTTCCCCAGTCTTAGGGATTTTTAATATATCAGGCCAAATTCTTCTTATGATCTTGACCTGCAGACCCAAGAACGTCCTTTTTATAGTCATTGATTATTGATTGATTGATTGATTGATTCTGCTCCCCCATTCTAGGTACCTTGCTGCTTGCTGTGTATTACTACAATTTATCCCAAGAGCTCATCACTCGATCGGCAATGGGAATTCTGCTCATTATTTTGGCCCTGTTCCAAGGACATATAGGTAATACATGGCTATCTTTTTGGTAACCTTTTTTATATTTTTTACATTTGTGAACACCTAATCACTGCACATGTTTGAGCACGTTGGACATCCCAATCCAAATCCATGGCCATTAATAGGGAGCGGCTATGGTGCTATGGGACCTGATCTTTCTCCGGTGTAGGTCAGTAACACTTGGAGGTCTTGTCCCTCCCCCAGCCTGTCAATGGACATTGAAAAGAGAAGCAGCAGACTGATAATCTCATCTCTTTATCATTTTGCTTTCTTCTCCTATCAGCATCCTCCTCGGTAGCGCTGCAGGAGAGCTGATTTGTTGTTTTTCCCTCCTCCAGTCTGATCCATGCCATACTAATGTTTGCAAAACCCCAATACCAAGTCAAAATCTTTTTTTATTTTTAAATATTGATCCTAATAAATGCAGGGCTGCATTCTTTGCATTTTTAAAGTTTAAATTGTTGTGTAAAGATGTCATTTTTTTTTCACTCACATTCACATGCAGCAGGAAAAACTTGAATTGTGACTTTTAGGTGTTTTTTTAGTTCATTCACATGCAAGATTAAAACATGCTGGTGGATAAAGATTCAGAAGGTACCAGCAATTCTGTGAATCAAGGAAACATTTCACTCGTATCCTTGTTGCAATATTATGTGGCCATTTTCCAAAGTTAATATGCCCAAAGACAAGGACCGACTCTTTAAAAGCTCCCATTATAAACCATTTTTCAGTTAGCCATTAAAGGTAATAATTTTTTCAATATTCTTCTCTTTATTCCCTTGGCCAACACAACACACAAACATTTCCTTTTGCTGCTTTCTCCAAAAAGCCTAAAAAGAAGGCTTTTACTTCCATGGTATAGTAGATCTCCCGCTGTCGGCATTGGCACTGTATGTAATGGGGTCTATTTGTAAAATTTGTCTGACCTGAAATTCTTTGGGTAAAAACTATTCTATTGATAAAGCAAAATTGGTAGACATTTGCCTGGCCCAAAAAAAAACAAACATGCCCTGACATTCATCTGCTCTACAACAAGAAAAAGTCTTAATTATAAAAGGGTGAACATTTCTTTCCTCCACAACTGACATTCCCTGTCTGTGAAAAAAAGTTATCATTGTAATGAGAGCGGAACTTTAAATATTCTAAATTGAAAGCACACTGAGCCTGATTTATCAAAGCTCTCTAAGACTGGAGAAGATAGACTATCATGGGTGATCCTGAAAACTTGGAGTGGATGTGGTCCAACTAATATCAAATTATTTTTATGAAATGCATTCCAGGTTTACTGAGTCACCCATATGCTTCCATGATAGTCTATCTTCTCCAGTCTTGGAGAGCTTTGATATATCAGGCCCCTTGGATCTAAGTGTGAAAAAAGCTGGGTATAGTTGTACTGCTGATTAGTGTTGGTGTTCGAATTCGGATTGTTCTTACATTCGACCCGAATATGGCTGTTCCAAATTAGATAGCCCCGACCGGAAAAACACGGGATTCAACTTTGCAAATTCATGTGTAACAAAATGTGTTAAAAAAAGAGGCTTTAATGTTAAAGTAATTTATTGAATGTGATTTGTGTAACTAACTTTTTTTTTATTACAGGTGATCACAGTAATTCCCATGCACAGCTGTGTGAATCCTCCTGTGTGGGATCCCCGGGCTCTAGAGACTAAATGGGGACAAGTCTCCCCATTCATCACCTCTAGTGCTCTGTGATTGGCTGAGGAAAGGTAAACCCTGATGACAGCTCAAGTGACATCAGGATTTTCCTTTCCCAGCCAATCACAGAGCACTAGAGGTGAATGAATGGAGAGACTTGTCCCCATTTAGTTTCTAGAGCCCGGGGATCCTGTGTTCTTGAATAGTGAATCTCTATCGGAGAACACATACTATAGTTACCCTAGGGCTGCAAGAGCAATCAGGGAAGCGCAGCTGTCAGCTCTGCTCCCCTGATTGCTTTTGCAGTTCTACAAATTCACAAAAAATAATCCACATTTTTCCCCTATTGACTTGGTGTTCGAAATCGACGTTCAATCACCTGAACAATGTGCCCCTATTCAATCGAACAGCTGTTAAATTGAATATTGAGATATTCCACCAACACTACTGCTGATGTGTTGAGGATAAGTCTAACAACCAATAAGGATACAGTATTGTGATGTATCATTCACCACTGACAATTTGGAGTGAATAAAGATTGGAAATGCTGTAACTAGCCACCTGAAGGCTTGAAACCTCATTTCTGATATACTGTAGATGATGATCATGATGATGATTACAATTACCAAGTGATTTGTAGACAGCCATGGGCAATAATACCAAATATTCAGATGGTAGTACACAGTATCATTTAGAAAATATCCCTTCCTAACTAACCGTAGAACACACAGTGGGCACAGAGGAGACTAGGTAAGGGATCCTGAGGGATCTTATCCAAACATTAGAGTAGAAATAAACAATCCCCCAAAAAACTAAAGTGGGTTTATACCTAACCCTAATACCTACAGAGCTTGTTGTGTGATGAAATCTTGTCATATGGGCTTCCAATGGAGACAATTGGCCATGTGAACACATATTATAAATGCATGATCAGCTGTGGGCCCCATTTGGAAACCCACCATGGGCAATTCTATGCAACTATCACTGAAGCACTAGACAAGAAGTAGTTGTAAGGATGAGATACAGGAAAGGTGAATAAAAGAATACAATTGTGTAGGATGAACATCCATGGTTTATATACTAAAATAAACATTGGTCATATATTTTGTTTTTCCTATAGGTATCCAGAAGAAGTTCAGCGCACAGCCCCTGGTAGTATCATTATGCATGACGGTTTCAGTCTTCTGGAGTAATTCCGGCATTGTTCATCTCTTAGCAGATCATAAAATCCTTACAAATGCAAAACAGATACAAGAAACCTTATACCCAGGACTGCTAGCTATCTGCTGTGCCTTTCTTGTCATAGGCTGTGTGGGAACTCTCCAAAACAAAGGCCCCTTCCCTTTATTGTCATTTGGTCTTGGTCTTGCTAACATCCATGTACTTGCCCTGTATGGTGACAAGAATCTTGGTACCTCCGCTATCGGGTGTAACTTCATGATAGTTACCGTCATCAGCCTTTATCTCGTAGGACTCAGGTTCGCAAACATTATAACTGGGAAAAAAGCCTTACCGGATGAGAAGCGAATTGATTTCACGGAACGTATGTCAAGAAACCACCTCATTGCCACCGGAATTTTGGCCAACATGGTTTCTTCCAGCATCCTCTGTGGAAAACTTTTGGGCACAACCACCATTCTGTTCAGTGGCCAAGCCTATTGGATGTTCACGTTGGTGGCGTACCAGCTAGCGGTGTCTGTGGCATCCTTTCGGGCTAGTGACATATTACACGCTGCTTTCTTTGGGTTGTTGGCCATGCTTAGGATCGTAGAAGGATATTCTCTTTTAAACCAGCCAACTACATCAGAGGAGAGATTACTCCCTTTATCTTTCATGATTGTATTTGCCGTCCTTTTCTTTGCTTTATCTGTGACGATGTGTCTGCAAAATATGTGCATTGGCGTATACACGATCCTTTTCACCATTTATTGTGCCACTTTAACGCTTCCTGGTGGCATTGACCACAAAGCACCACAGGCAGTCAGTCTGGTTATCTTCCTCATCTCAATACTTTACATGTTTCTTAGACTCTACTTGTCAAAAGCCGATTTCAGAATCCCGGAAGGAAAAGGACTGGCGGCATTTATCAACTCCGGCTTGCAAGCTATGAGACTCAAGCCAAGAATAATCATTCACCCCCTTTACTCGCCAACCTTGAAAACTCGAGACGTGGATGTCATTGGTCATGCGTTTAGCACCCTGGCAAGCTTTTCCATGACGGTACAAGCACCGAGCACCTTTATACTGGTCATGGCAACTGGAAGCATGGTCCATATAGCTGGTTTAATGTCCCTGTATGCAGGGAAAGCCCCAGAAGGCAGAGCTTTTATTTTTTACGGAGTGCTGTGGGTAGCATGGGGCTTTGCAAAGTATATAGCATCCCAAGTGCCTGTGAGATCATTCTATATAGCCATCGGAATTATTTGTTTTTTAGTATTCAATGGATTTCTTACCATCTGCATGAGCGCACAAAATAAAGCCTGGTTCATCAATTCACTTTTCCTGGAAGCTCTGCTCATTTGTGGCTTATTGCAAGCCTTGAATATTGTGCCCCATCAATGTGTTGCAGCTTTAAGCATAGTCTTCGGTGTTGTGAGCTTTTACTGCTTTTTAGCTGCTCTGGTCAATGGAACCTTGGTGGCACCCCATTTGCCATGGGGAGAACCATTCCTAAAACCCATAATGCCTCTGGAAAGTTCTACCCAACGTCCACTTCCAGCAAAGAAAGTCACATCTATTAAGAAAATAGCTGGTAAGTGAATCCATTGTAAGCAATGGTGCTTTACTGATTTCTTGTAGAAATGCCTTTGGTTATGTATGCAGGACTAACATGATGATTAAACGGTTTGTTGCCAAACATGGCCAAACCAAACTCAACCACCAACCATTTGTTTATACACATCATGTGATTGTCATGCCAGCACTAATCAGGTGATCACACAGCTTTGGTAATAAACAAATGTGGGTTAAACAAGGGTAGTCAACCGCTAACAAATGTTATCCAATGGGAACGCTGGCCTTTCTTTGCAGCAACCCAGTGGGCAACCAAGTGGGCATCATTACCATTTGCTGGTGTCCAGTAACCCCAAATAATGGAAACACTGCACCCATGTACATTAGCATCTGGTCCCTTAGCAAGGTTTCTAATAAAGGGTAAAATGCCCAACTTACACCTGCAAGAAAATGCCCCAATGTTGGCTGACTCTATCTAACAAAGGTCTTCCATATTTAGTGAGCATTTCAGAATAATGGTAACACCATAGCCCAAAACAGCCCTATTTTTATCTGTTATGAGTGCCATGCACAGAGAGAAAGGTGCAGGATGCTTTTTGGCCATAACAAGCTTTTATTGTCACTTAATATTGTTGATTTTGCTGCTTGCTGCTCGCTCACATATTGATATTCCAAGCTAACCGATGTCTCTTGTGTTCTTCATTTTGCAGAACTCATGAAGTCTGGAGGGATTTGTGTCATTCCTGTGGATCTGGGTTATGCCGTTGCATCATCTTCTTATTTCTTAGATTCAATAAAGAAGTTGTCCAAGTGAGTCCGTTTTTTTGGTATGGTCTGGCGTAATGCCATAACATAAGCACTCAGTCAAACCAATTTCTTTGTTTTGGATTGAAACACAATTACTTTAATAAATATATTGTATCATAAATGAAAATAAGGGTATTAGAAGTAGAAGTTCTCAACGGGATAGGAACCATGTGTCCAGTTTAAAATTATTGGGAACACCATAAGCAGTAAGAAGAAGCCTTCTAAAAGCACTAAAAGTGTGCACTGGACAAGTGAATATCAGACTTTGAAGAGTTGCTGATGGAGGAAATTATGCCTTAAAGTGCATGTAGTTTCTGATCTAAAATTAAAACTAAAAAAAGTTTGAATTTCACATACCTATAATACTTTTAAGGAAAACTATAAAAAAGTTCTTTTTATCCTTTAGCTTTGCCATGTAGGTGTTGACTTTCTATTAAAGCTGAACTTACATAAGGTGACATCACTTTCAGATGATCTCATTCAAATCTAGGGACTGGACGGACAGGTAAGATGTGCTGCATTGTGCTAAGAATAGGAAAATGTCACGTATTCCCCGTATCCGGAATTACTGCATTTATTTATCCATAGTTCAGCAGAGGATCAGGGTGGAGAAGTGATAAGATCTGTATACATGTGGTGCCTCCTTTAATGTCAACAAATCACTCTGATTTCAGGTGTTGGAAAAGGGTGCAATTAATTTACAATTAGCTTTATTTATTCCAAGTTTATTTTATTGCCCTCCACTCACAGTATTATCATTCTTCATCCATCCCTGCGCTAGTTTTGTATCCAAACTCCAGTGGTCTCCCACTGCACTCCCTCTTCATTGGTAAATGGACTTGTGAGCCAAGGTGGTGCTTGCTAGTTCAGTTGTGTGCATAATGGCCGTGAGTCCCAGGGCGCGTAACCCAAACACGATAGGGCAGCCAAAATTGGAGTAGCATGGATAGAGCAAGAAGGGGGAAAAGTTAAATAGCGCATGTGTTAACAGGCTTTTGTTCAATTTAAACAGGATCTGTAATCCCATACAAGTGTATGAGAATGCAAAACCAAGTCAAGTGCAATAAGGACAGCAACTGCAAGACATATAGAACCGTCACTAAATTCTGAACCATCTCAAAGCAAAGTCCACCAATGTCCCTGACATCCTGGGTAGGTGGGCCTGGCATTATCCAGCAGCTTGGGCTTTCAAGTTCAAGTCCACATTAAATGGCACTAACAGGTCAAGACGAAGAAGAAAAGAGACTCCTTTGACATATTAACATTTATAAAATGTATGAGAAAAACTTTCAGAACCTTTTTTTTGCAATGGGAAAGGAAAAAAAGGCTTTTATTAGGCTAAAGGTTGAGATCAAATGGATATCAATGTTGGTAGCAGCACCTCACCAGAATCATACAGGAGGGTCTTTTATTTACCTGTGTACAATTGCTTTTCATAATGCAGCATTATGATTCCGAACAATGGTCCAATGATGTCCCTGATATGATCCCGAAGGGTCCAATGATGTCCCTGATAGGAAGGGAATCATTCTATAAAGACTGGTTGTCTACCCTTTTATGTAAAGTAAACATTTTGAGTTTAGGTGGCTTTAATGTTTATGATTACTTCAATAATTTTGCCGATAAACCAACCTGCCTATCACTAAATTACTATCCATGAAATGCAATATATTTATCTATTGGATGGGATATGTATATTGTAGATCCCTTGTGGTGACTCCTGCCATGATAAGTGCTATGAGAGAATGGTTCTTAGTTGGGCGCTCTGCTGCTGCAACAATGTCATGACACATACCTGGAACAATCCCATCAATGTGATGAAAAGGGATTAATTACTATCTCAGTAACTCATTGTGCATTTTCTGCATTTCAGATATCCTCTGATAACATTATGTAATGGGGGGATTTGGCTGCTGCCACCGTCCATGCAATGTCTGCACACAAGGAGAGCTGTTTTCTCGGTCAGCCCTAAATTCCCACAATCAGTAAATTCTACTCTGTAACAAATATGCAGCAGCATCCTTCCATAAAGCAAGAGCGGCAATCAGTCCCCTGCTGTCACAGCTTTTAGAAAAACACATATGAACTGGCCCGAGTGCTTACTGAATGCACACAAGGAGATTTTGACCCTAACTGCAAATCCAAAGAAAATTAGTAATTTTTTATTAATACAATCTATTTTTCTTATTCTATTGCATCTCATGGCCACTGATCTCCTGGAGTTTCTTTGTCACTTTCTGCCTACAAACAATCCAGCCATGTAGACATGAAGTGGCTTCAGTGATGGTAAATGAGATCAGAAGATCTACCAAAAATGTAGAAACAAGAATTTCTGTTAAATTGCTGTTGTTTGTATTACAAAGACCAATGTAAGAGATAGAACACCAAGCTCAAACAGATTGAGAAAATGAAATGAGAAAGGTTCTGTTTTCTGTTGCAGACTAGAAATCGAAACGGAAGACAATGAGATATCAATTTTCATTAGCGGCTTTGCAGATCTTCAAGAAGAAAAATCTGTTCTGGGTAGGAGGGTCCAGGAACTCGTCAAAGGCCTCTGGCCAAACCCTGTCGGATTTGTTCTGCCTAAAAATGGTGAGTGGGAAGGAAGGGTACATTGTATTTCGATGGAAATACAAGGGGCTGCTTATGTTTGACCCCCCAAGGTGAGAAATGCTCACCTTGAAACACAAAAATAAATAAATAATTGTTCAAAATGTCAAAATTCCCCCGCACCCAATGTGTCATTACTGGGTCTTCTAGGGAATATCTGAGAATGGCTGAGGATGCCAAATTCCAATGTGCTCCTGTACAGAGCTGCAGCAGGGTTTTGCATGTTTTAAGATTTTCTTAGGACCCCAAATTAAGGTTTTGCTGGTGCCAATAGTTGGCGGTGGATTTTTTTTATACAAGAGCCACTTAAAAAGAAATTTTCATGAAAAAAAAACTTACTGTTATTGTTGGAAAACCGCTAATCTTTCCTTATCCAGTTGAATCTGTGCCATCTCATCATTCTTCTTTGTTCTTGCACAGACTGCACACTGGGCACCGCCATCATCTTCCTCTTTCTTCACATTATTCTTCCTTTGTCCCCTAATCTCACACTGTGCTGTCACAAAATCAGGTGACGTGCATGCAGATAACATAAAAAAAGACTTCCAATCTGCCTGCACATTCGTAAGATCGGCACTTAGAGTACAGGGAAGCCGAGATTGGGCATGTGAAAAAGAAGCAGCCCGTAGCCTCTTGGGAAGTGACATTGATACCCCAGGAGGCTGTGGGCTTCCTGCAAAAAATACAAATCAATTTGCAAAAACTTATTTTATTGTCATTCAAAAATAGTTACATTATAAAAAAAAGAATTTGCAGGTTTTGACTGTAGGAATCCTAGCTAAACCCTATTTGCCTCTGATTTGCTGACAGTTTCCCCAAAATTCCCCCAATGTTTGGGTCGATCTGGCGGCCAAATACAATGCACAACGTGCCCGTCACTGCCCCAGCTGCCAAATCTAATTGCCAAACGCCAAGCTTAGTCTTTAATCTATCATTCAATAAAAGAAAAAGAGGAAATTATGTTTTTGATTTTTAACGTTTATTTTTATATATTGTATATATATTATATCCAAACAAAAATATTTTTGGTTGCTGACAATATATGACAATGACAAAATAAAAAAAATGTCCGTGTGTCCAAATAATTAAATGTTTTGATAAAAACATTTACAGATAATATAATTATTTTTGAAATTGAATTATTTTTTATTTTTGTCCCTTAGGAACCTGGATGGACAACCTCAGATTGATCAACTCCTCATCACTATTGGGGTCCATGAAAAGTGTCACATTGTATATGTCAGACTGTGAAGTTACCACCCAGATCATTAATCGGGTGAGTGCTGTGTAGATATAAAGCCTGATTTATTAGACTGGAGAAGATAGACTGTCATGGGAGAACCTGGGTGATCCAACAAATCTGGAATGGATTTCCTAAATATCACTTACTATTAGCAAACGTTTTCAATCCTGGACTAGATCCATTCTTCACCAGTCTTGGAGAGCTTTAATAAATCTGGCCCATAGGTTGGGGTGCTGTGATATGTCATGAGTTCAGGTGTATAACATCCTAAAAAGACACTACCACTATTTTAATTCCCAAATCATGAAATGAAAGTAAATCTGTTTATAATTTGTCTTCCCTGCACTCCCCCCTCCCGTTATTAACATTCCAATGAAATTAATAATTGAATACATAAATGGTATATGTATATACTCAAGTATAAATCAACATGTTATTTTAACCTGAAAATGCAATTAGAAAAGGTTTATATTTAGGTCAACCCACTAGATGGCACTGTGTCTTATGTGAGGTGTGTAACAGACTCTTGTCTGAGACAGTAGTAATGTTTGTTACACACATAATTTGAGGACACAGCACCATCTAGTGGTGACCAACAATATCACATAAAAGATCATTTAGGAGAAAATGACCTTTTATAATAAACTCAAATGTACAAAATATCTAACCTGTAAAAAAACAACCTAGTGGGGGGAATCTGATGACTTTCTAATATAGGTTCACTCACTGGTCATTATGTGAAAGAAGAAGCAGACTGCTTAGCTCACCTCTGCTTTCGCCTCCTTTTTGGATATTCCGTTTTAGCCCATGAGCATTGTCACAAACCTAACCGGCTTCTCCCTCCACCAGTGTGGGTTCTGATACTGGGGTCAAATTCAGTTACTTACACTGCTGGCATAAAAAATAATTTTACACATTTTTTTTTACGAAAAAATGCAAAAGTTTTTGTGTTTATTATTTTTTTATATTTAAATACATATGATAAATTGATTAATACAGTGGTGTAATGTTTGTTATATATATATGACTGGAATTTAGCTTTGACAAATATGTTTTTAATTTTTTTTTAATTATTATTGTATTTTTTCTTTGTTTTTCTTTATATACAGGTGGGTCCTATTGCTGTACGTTTATTAAGTAAAAGGACTCAAATAATGTTGGATGTAAAGTTTCAAAAATTTCCAGGAAAGGTACAGTATAACATTCATCATCCTAGCTGTGAATGACTGACAGTGTCCCAAAATAATATATACATATATAGACATAATTATACATATGTATGTAAATAAAAATCCAATGTATTCATTTATTTAAATAAAGTGATACATTTTCTCAAAAATAACAAAATGGATAGAAAAAAGAAAAAAAAAACATACAAAAAGAGATAAATTTGTTAAAGTTAAAAAGGGAGGAAGGTGTTAAATAAAATTCTTTATAGGGCCTCTGTGGCTTTTTTAGGGCTCTATTTATAAATTATTCCCCCAATCAATTCATCTGAAATTCACAGATCTCTTTTCAGTTCTTACTAAAACAAGGACTCATTCTGCCATCTAGTGGCCAATCGTCCGAAATGCACAGCTGTCAAAATAGGAAATAAACGAATATAATGAAGGAATTGACAGGGGAATAATTTATAAATAGATCCCTTGAAGTTGATAAGGTGGAAGTAAAAATTAGCACATGCAATAAAACAATTATTAGTATTTGCTTAATGATACATGTAGTTTATCTGAAAGTGTCACTTCATATGCTGATTGGCTATTGTGAGCATATCTTTTAACTGTTTTTTAACATTTTTTTAACTATTTTTGTGATTTTTTTCATAAAAGATAAAAAGTAAAAACAAAAGTATATAAATATTTTATTATTGTTGCGGAGAAATATATCCCGAGGCATAACAGTGAGGTGTAAAGGGAAGCCCGGCAGTTCTGGTATTCACAGATGACGAGAGGACGGCTCCTAAAGCAGCAGTTCTGTTATTTTTTTAATGTTTAGTTTTTTTTAACCTGGAACCATAATTTTTTCAAAAAATTTTTTTTTATCATAATGCTGGCCTGCCCTTGGTTGGTCATGTTTAATTTTTTATCCTTGGTTTCAGGTTGATGCAATCCTTCTTGATGAGATACAGAAGAACGAATATGAATTCACTGTCATTGACTGCACAATGCTGGAGAAAGGAAATGTCAACATCATTAAAGAGGGATCTGTACCTACAGCACAGGTGATAATATTAAAGTCAGGGGGACAAGGACTGGGGTACAGGGACAGGGTACAAGGTAGAAGACAGGGACTGAAGGACAAGGAGAGGATTAAAAGGACAAAGGGACAAGGACAGAGGGACAAAGATGGGTACAACAACAGGGGTACAAGGGCAGTGGGATAAGGGCAGAAGGACAAGGTGAGGTTTATAAGGACAGGATACAAGGACAGGGCACTAGGGCAGTGGGACAAGGAGAGAGCATCAAATGCAGTGGTACAAAGACAAAGATGAACACAGGAGTACAAGGACAGGGGTACAAGGACAGGGGTACAATGTCAGGGGAACCTTGGCAGGGGGTACAAGGACAGGGGTACAAGGTCAGGGGGACATAGGCAGGGGGGCAAGGGCAGGGGGCCAAGGTCAGGGGGTACAAGGTCAGGGGAACATAGGAGGGCAGTGGGACAAGGAGAGAGCATCAAATGCAGTGGTACAAAGACAAAGATGAACACAGGAGTACAAGGACAGGGGTACAAGGACAGGGGTACCATAGGCAGGGAGGCTTGGCAGGGGGGCCAAGGTCAGGGGTACAAGGTCAGTGGGACATAGGCAGCGGTACAAGGACAGGGGGACAAGGTCAGGGGGTACAAGGTCAGGGGAACATAGGCAGGGGGGCAAGGGCAGGGGGCCAAGGTCAGGGGTACAAGGTCAGGGGGTACAAGGACAGGGGGCAAGGACAGGCTAGCAGAAAGACGGGGTCTATGTTATATACAGATTGAATCCAGGAGGATTGCCACACTAGAATTCTCTCTCTCCTTATCAGTGGAACAACATTGGAGGTTGTTAAACTGGGCCCTTTACTCCGGAAGGCCTATAGGGGGCCCCTCATGACCAATGACTGGCTGCTCAATGCTGGGACACATGTGCAGATAATGTATGGGAGAGGGATCAACTACAGCAATCCATTCATAGAAATCCAAACAAGTAGTGAATGTTGAAAGAGGTACGTGAAAGATAAGTAATGGAAAACTTTGAGAACATACATACTCCATGCAGATGGATTCCTAGTTGGGAACCTAGCACTCTATGCTGCAAAGTGGTTGTGTTAACCACTGAGCCACCCAAAACAGATAAGCAATAAATTTACCTGTATATCTTTGGGAATGTGAAAGATAACCAAGCAAACACCTGCAGGACATACAAACTCCATGCAGATTTTGTACTAGTTGAAAACCTGGAACTTTGAAAGGTGGGAGTGTTAACCACTGAGCCACAATACAAAGATATACAAATTCTTTGCCAGGAAAATTCTTTTTTTGGCGTTCAGCTTTAAATTTCAAATGAAAAAAAAAGCCACACACACAATGGATTTCAGGGACACAAAGGCTTGGGATTTGCAGCTTCCCATGGGGCTCTATTAGAGGAAATGTGAAATAGATTTTGGATTACCTAAATTATAATAAATGATTCCCACAATAGCGGATGGTAGAAGGGGGGAGGGGCTGAGAGACGATTCTGATCAATTCATATTGGTGCTGTACCGGCTGATTCTGGCATTTACTGACGGCACAAAGGTTCTACTAGCAGCCCAATTTCCTTTGGCGTGTTAGATGCCAGCATGAAGTAGAAAATCATTACTGCCACAATAGAGTTATTATTAGCTTGTCAATGGAGGATTGGGCAAGAGATTCTGGATTATAATAAAATATTTTCACGGCAGAAAATGAATTGGCGCGGTTTTGCGCTTGTGGAACGGCTGACCCCCCCTCACCACCTTGATGCAGCAAGAGAGTCTTAGAATATTTATTTGATGAATATTAGGACCTCTGTGTATGGGATTTGGGCTCATGTTGATGCAAGCAGCCTGAAATTATTTGGTGATCATTTAGAATTCATTGAGAAGTGCATTTGACCTGCAGTTGACCTCAGTTTGGCTTTCAGTTGACCTCCTTCTGACCTTCATTGGCCTTCCTTAAGCATGTTTTGCACGGGGCTCTGCCAAACAGATTTTGCATTGCTTCAGTTGGGTTTTGCATTCTCATTGACCAGCATTGGATTGCTAAACCTGTCAACACAGATCATTCAGGGGCCACATTGTACGTTTAAAGTAGATGTGAACCCCAAATGAATGATATTTAGCTTGCAATTGTGCTGTGTATCATAAGCAAATGGTATGATAAGTGCAGTCAACATGGAATGACAACATAGAAATATTTTCAATACAGTCAGAGTGTTGTCACCCTATCACAGGAAGTTGCTTGAGGACCTCCATGGCAGGATCACCAGGATTATTTTAATAAAAGCTGCAGGTTTATTAAGCCAGAATGTAGGCCAGCAGATCAGCATGGCATCAAAGGCTTGTCTACTCATTGCAATAATGTAATGGAGAGCTAACCCACCCAATGAAACAAGCTAGTGCCATTGTTGGATACCCTACACACCAACCTCCCTCTTTCCCAGACTTCATTTTAAAAAGAAAACAAAAAAAGTGTCATTGCAATTCAAAGTATTAGTGCATGCCATGAACCCCAAACCAGCAGCTTCCTAGGTGACATAAACACTGCAACATATCTGATTGGCTGCTTGTTCTGCTTCCCCCATCCCCAGTCTGAGCTCCTTAGGGCATTGCACAGTTACATTTAGGTACTTTAAGCTGCCTTTAAAACATTTAATTATTTTTAATTTATAGTTTAATACAAAGCTGCCTTTATTTTTATATTTATATATTATATATATATTAAAATATATTTATATTGTATATTTTATACATTTCTAAAGCTGAGGTTTTAGCTAGGTAACTCATAAGATAGACAGAACTTTATGAGGACAGGTGGACCTGAGCAGCGAATGTCCATTATATATTATTAGTCATTGTTATGGTAGCCAAGCAGGAACGGCCCTGAGAAAAGTAGGACAGGGATTGCTATTCTCCGTCCTATGTAAACTGGAACTCGCCACATTATTTAACCATAGATGCCATCCACACAAGTTCTATACTGTCTGTACATTCACCATTTGTTCTCTTTTATCCCAAAAATGAAAAATTTGAGATTAGTAATTGGATGGCAAGGTGAACATGCAGGGAAAGTTCTCCCAGCTTTTTTACTCCAGCTACAGTTAATATTTTGTGCTTTTTCTATTTTACTTTGTATTTGACCCCTTGTATGGATTTTCAATGATCTCTTTTATAAGGGTCATGTCAGGGTTATTGTGGGGGAGCCAATTACTTGTACCAGAAAATATCAGAGTGCAAGGGAGGAAACTAACGAACATAGAGACATGCAAACTCTTTGCAGAATGTGTAGACGGAAAAAAAGAAGAGGCGGCATGGTACTATCCATGACGTGCCCGCCGCACTACACCCCTGCCTATGTGTCACTCAAAGGACAAGAAACTTCCCCTAGGGAGACGTCATGATACCAGAACCCACAGGTCTGAGTCTGCAATGGGAGAGTGGGCCAGTATTCGGAGAGACAGAACCTGCCCAACGCCCCGAGCCTGCACTTCCATATAGGCGATGTGGTCCGCGGCTCTGGCCGGTGTGCCGGCCCCAGCTTCCTTCTCCGCAGGACCACCAAAGAATATCTTGGCAAAATAAGAGTGGGCACATGTGCCTGTTTCCAGGAAAAAGCGAGGGCACGGGGTTCCCACCGGTGCCCAACCCACTACACCCCTGGTCACTACGCTATAGGGCCGTCTGCCACTGCTTCCTTTTAACCTCTCCGCAATATGGCCGAAAACAACATTCCACCACAAGTGCCTCTGAACACCTGGGTAACCTTGTGGTTCTGCCATACCGGTCTGCACATAGTCCTATGCTGGTCAGTGGTGGTCATCTAGTTCTGATAGGAGCTATTCTGGTGTCAGAATATGAGCAATCCAAGTTCTGCTGTGACATTACTATACCAGTACTTGACAGCTGTCATCACCCAGTGCCTGGATTGGCTGAGCCCCATTACACCTGTCATCATCTAGTGCCTGGATTGGCTGAGCCCCATTACACCTGTCATCATCTAGTGCCTGGATTGGCTGAGCCCTACTATACCTGTCATTGACAGATATAGCACTGCTCGTTTAAAATATGTGATCCAAACCACAATATTTGTTGCTGGCAAGTGGTGGTCGGGTAGCTATGAGAGGAGCTATTCTAACATCAGATTAAAACTCAGAATTCCAGCAATCAGAGTTCTACTGTGACATTAATATTCCTTTACATCTGTCATCATCCGGTGCCTGGATTGGCTCAGCCCCATTGTACTATTGTTCCAATGACTATTGTCACTATACCATTGACGGCTGTTATCGTCTGGTGGCGGGATTGGCTGAGCCCCACTATACCTGTCATTGACAGCTGTGATTATCCAGTACATTGGTTGCTCCTCTATACCGCTCATTGAGGCCAACTCGGATTGGCTGAGCTCTACTATTCCTTTCATCCAGTAACTGGATTGGCTGAGCCCAACAACTCTTATCATCTAGCACTTGGATTGGCTGAGCCCCACTGTACCTGTCATTGTCCGGCACTTGGATTAGTTAATCCCCTCTGTACCTGTCATCATCTAGTGGCTGGTTTGGCAGAGCCCTGCTTTACCTGTCATTAACAGCAGCCATTGTTCAGCACATGGTTTGGTTGAGCCCTACTATACCGGTAAAGTTTCACTGGTTGGATTGGCTGAACCCCATTATGCCTTTCATTGCCAGCTGTCATCTACAAAGCCCAGAATGGCTACACCCCACTATACCTGTCCTCATCCGGTGCTCGGATTGGCTAAGCCTCATTATACCTGTCCTCATCTGATGATCGGATTGGCTAAGCCTCATTATACCTGTCCTCATCCGGTGCTCAGATTGGCTAAGCCTCATTATACCTGTCTTTGACAGATATGGCATTAATAAAAAAATACAAACTCCAGCTCTGAATTTCTGAATTTGGTCAGATTTCTTAACCTATCTAACCAGATTTGATCAAATTCAGAATGTTTGTGTTCCAAGCCCCTATAACGCTGGCCATACACTATGGACCAAACACTCAAAAATTTAATACTTTTCTAACAATAATTTTCAATCAATATTTGTAGAATGTTGATTGGGATATCTAATTGATCTTGTAATTAGGATAATGGTGTCACCATGTGCAGTAAGGGAAGGAATAATATTTAAAGGGGTATTATAGGCAGGTTGCTTCATTGCAGAAGGGACAGGTGATATTCCTTTTGCAATAAAACATACTTACCTGCCTGATTATTATGTTCTTCTAAAGAAATGTGCAGCTCAATGCAGGATATGGGGGGCATCCCCCCAGGGCTACTGGGCCTGTATGAACCCCCACACTTACATCAGGAAACTAAGAAGAGGCGAAGAAAATGGCAGCACCAGTAACGGAATAGGGACAGGTGAGTGTATTTAAAAAATTGGAGTCAAGCAGGTAAGGGTATTTTATTTTAGAAGGGACATCACCTGTCACTTCTGCAATAAAGGACCTGCCTGGTCCCAAATTTCTGTGCGTTTGCATTTAGTTTTGCTTGAACTCCCCCCGATGGGAATTTCAGGCGGCATTCAGTCAACTAGGAAGAAGCAACACTGAACAAGCTGGAAAGACAGCTTTATCTAAAGCAATAGCAGGGAATGTTCTTTACACATAAAGCTTCATTATGTCCCCAAATTCTGCACCCTTCCCTCTGAAAAGAACAAACTCTGATGGGAACAAAAGTGAGACCTTTCTATTTGTGACACCCGTGTTTTTGCATTGCACTGCAGGTCATGGATGTGCTGCATACTGTCATTACAAGAGAAGAAAATTGCTTCAGCACTGAGAGTTCGGCCCGTTTATGAGCTGCCATTATGCAGGAGATTGTTATTCGTCTGTCAGCGGACGGCCTAATGGAGACGGAGAATTCCTAATTGACACTAATTCAATGAGCATCCATTTCCTTATATTTGTGACACAGAAAAGTGTAATGCATGGACATTTCCTTTTAGACATATTTATACCTAATTTAGTTTATGTTTTATTTATTATTAGATAATTAAATACATATTTCAGATCTGGTTGTACAGACGAGTGTGTTATTCAAGCTTCTATGTAATATTCATTTAGGTGTAGCACCACCAGCCCCACCAACAAACAGCTGAGGATGTTTTGCCAAAGTAAATGACATGCCCTGTCCAAAATTCATTTCCTTTATGATAATCAAATCTTGTAAATAAACAAAATTTGTTTTACTTTGTTTGAACTGATTCCTCCTTTATTTGTGTTACACACCCTCCCGTTCTTAGACACTGCAGCTCGTAGTGGGAGGAGTTATGCTAGTGCGGCCAATCCAGAATGTAGTGGGTGTGGCTAGATGTAGTTGATTGACACACAATGACAATGCTGATAGCCACGCCCCCTGCATTATCTAAATGCCAGAGCAAGCTACAGTAGCACCTACAGAGCGGGCACAGGAACAAGTGATGGGGGAGAGGTGGTGTGCTACTCTTTAAGAAAGTTTCAATAGGGGTAGCAGTAAAAAAACCTAGTTCTTCACAAAGGAAAGTGGCCGAAGGCTGCTCACTACTCCATAAAATGTCCTCCTGAAGATTAACTGAAAGGCTCCTCCGGTGGCAGCTCCTGCCAACTGCTAGGCTCTGAACCCAGACTGTGCCTATTAGGTGGCATGATGGCCACAATGTGGTAAGACCAAATAAGACTCAGGTGGGCCATCAACCTGGATGGCGACAAATAGGTAGATCTCACTGTATATGTTTGGGTCCACACTATAGAACCTTCCTTTGGGACCTGACATCCCTACCCTGCAATAGATATGGCTTCCTTCACTGTCATCTTTGGCTAATCCTTCTGCATGGACGTTCAGTTGAGGTTCTGCTTGGTTCAGGATGAAGATTGAAGACAAATGTGTAAAGGGCCAAAGGATGGTCTAAACTCAGCTTGGTTTTGGGTCATGATGGAGGACACACACGTGAAATGGTTCAAGGCATGGTATAAACTTAGTTTGGTTCTGAATCGGAGTGGAAAACACGCATGTAATGGTCCAAGGCTTGCACTAAACTCAGCTGGGTTCTGGATCAGAATGATGAAAATACGTGAAATGGTCCAAGGCATGGAGTAAACTCACATTGGTTCTTGATCAGGATGAACAACACTCATGTATTTGTCCAAGGCATGGTCTAAACGCAGATTGGTTATAGATTATGATGAGAGACATATGTGTAATGGTCCAAGGCATGGTTTAAACTTAGCTTAGTTCTAGATCAGGATATAGAACACACATGTAATGGTTCAAGGCTTGGTCTAAACTCAGCTTGGTTCTGGGTCAGAATGAAGAGCATACGTGTAATGGTCCAAGGCTTGGTCTAAACTCAGCTTGGTTCTGGG
>NC_092871.1:89176887-89262266 GCF_032062135.1 Pyxicephalus adspersus
CCAAGGCTTGGTCTAAACTCACGTTGGTTCTGGGTCAGAATGAAGAGCATACATGTAATGGTCCAAGGCTTGGTCTAAACTCACGTTGGTTCTGGATCAGGATGGACAACACCCATGTAAGGGTCCAAGGCTTGGTCTGAATTCAGCTTGGTTGTGGATCAGGTTGGAGGACACTCGTGTAATGGTCCAAGGCTTGGTCTAAACTCACATTGGTTCTGGATCAGAATGGAGAGCACTTGGGTAATGATCCAAATCTTGGTCTAACTTCAGGTTTAATAAAGTTTTTCATTTGCATCAAAAAGACTCAGGAACTCCAACAAGAACTTCCTATCATCGCTCATCCCTTGGTGAGTGGTGGACCCCATGCTGATGTTCTGAAGGGATCAGATGGGCATAGACTACGCTGTCCGGGCCTTCTCTTTTTTGTTGTACTTCTTTCTCATAGCCCAGTTGATCCAGATGGTCGGATGACAAGCTACAACTTTCCTCCCTTCATGCCTCGCTTACTTCACAAGCCTAATCCCCCCACCAATGCAACCAATCATGTCCTCCTTTCTCCATGACATAAAGAAAAATCATCATATATAGGGTCCTTAGGCCGAGGAGCAACCAAGCTAAAGGGGCTGCCAGATGTAGGAAAGGGTACGGACAGCTATGAAACCTCCAGTAGGGGGCGACACATATTTATATTTTTTATGTTTCATTATATATTTTACCTAACATGTTGTAGTATAAATTTAATAGACTACAGGTGAGGTGAGGTGAGGTGCCCTCTGGCAGGGCTGTGAGTGTGCATAAAGCTTTGTGCATGTTTGTGCGCTCATACTTGCACATTATCATGAGCAGTGTATGAGGGGTGCACAGTGTGCAGGGAAAGATGTCTGAGTAGACGAATGACAATATACATCATTCCCAGGCCTTTAGAGGTATCAATACAAATCAGATGCACCACATAACATGTGTTCAGCCATTTAGGATTCACAAATGCAAGTTTTATGCATTTTAGAAAATTCCTTTAAAAAAAAAAAAAAAAGTAACTAAATAACAAGCCTGACAAATGAGGAAACCCTAAATCTGAAGCAGTGATAGCTTTCCTCCACTAGATGTCCTCAGTCTTCCACCCAGAATCTTTTCCTGAGCTCAGGCTGTCATGGACCCACCCATTACTCTCATTGGATGAGAAGAAGAAGGACCCTATGACATCATCGGACTGATCAGAAGACCCTTAGAATAAAGGAATGTATAGTCCAGGGCACACTTGCACTTTTTTTGCCCACCTACTTCAATTTTTTTTTCTGCAAAACTTTATTGCCAAAGCTGGAGTGACTTCAAGGCCAGATAGTGGAAACAGCAAAGTGGTTTGTGCTGCAGATGTTTCCTCTGTGTGACTTGGCTGGGATTCTGTTTTTGGTGGTCTGATTTGGGTCTCCCGTCGGTGCTGTGCCAAACTGATTCATCAACAGGATATAAGAAAAGCAACGCTGCTCTGCATGGACAAAAAAAGAAAACAATGTATTATGATTCATGAACCCAATCAGTAAAATCACACATACGTGTTAGCATGTCAAAAGTTGTCTTCTGAAGTCTGCAGCATTGGTCACATTGGTGATCCTTCTATAAAGATCCATGCTCAGGCACTTCCTGTTACAGGTGACAACGCTCTTCTTATGCATCCTTGCAGCCCTCTAGTGTTGTCACCCTGTGACGTGGATGGATGATTGGATCTGGAAGACAAGTTTTCATGCAGCAGATTTATGCATGGTAATGCTGCTTTTTAGGATATAGAAATGTAAATATTCCATACTTAGGAAATTAGCCTTCTGGGCATTTTCAGAAATATCCTTCACCTTTTTCTGCTTGTCCCAGAAGAGCCCCTCATCCCCTCCCTGACATCGATCATCCGGTCCAAACCCCTCGTGCATGAAGATGACTCAATAAACTAGTCAATAAATCCAATCGCATTGATGAGATGAGCGCAGCGGGTCGATCCTAATCAAGGAAAACACATCTACTCTGCAGGGATCCGGGCCAAGCTTCTGTAAAACTTTATTTAAACACAATTGCCTGACAATAGAAACAGCTTCTTTGTACCCCTTCCGCTTCTTGTTATTATGTATTAGCCACAAAAACCGGGGAGGCCTGGGAGAAACAGAATCCAAAATGATAAAACTTTATTTAAAAATTATTACTAAGGAACAGAAACTACTCTTGCTGGATTTTATTTTGGAGGACTGCAGAGTTTAATAAGGGAGCTGGAAATGACCCCTTGTATGAGTCTCCATTGTAGAAAAATGTTTTAGGGGACGAGTAAATAACCAGAAACCATAGGACAATGGAAAGGAGTATGTAACATACTGCACAGCTGGCAGAGTGCAGGGGTCAGGACTAGATAACATACAGCACAGTATACAGAGTGCAGGGGGTCAAGATTATGTGATGTACAGCACAATCCACAGAGCACAGCAGTCAGGATAGTGTAACATATAGTGCAGGTTACACAGCAATGTGGTCAGAGTATGTAACATACTGCACAGCTAGCAGAGTGCAGGGGTCAGGACTAGGTAACATACAGCACAGTATAAAGAGTGCAGGGGTCATGGGTCAGGTATATGTGACATGCCAGTCAGTTTACAAACTACAGCAGTGAAGAGTATGTGATGTAAAGCAAAGCTTACAGAGTTCAGGAATGGTAATATCCAGCTTGGTGCAGCAGTCAGGATGGTGTGATGTATAGGTTATAATGTGCTGGGATCTATGAATATATACCATAGCGCACAGCTGCCAGCAATATGTAAGGTACAGCACATTCTTACACAGCACAGCAAGCAGAGCAATGAAAATCATTAGCACAGCTCCATGCAAGGTTACAGTGTTGCAGTCTGATCTCTGGGATAAAGGAGACTGAGGAAATGCTGTCTGCAGCAGACTGGTGACACCATGTCAGTCTGGGGAAAGTCACTGATTGGAGCTCATTGATTGATGGCTTTTTAGTAATAGAAGTTGGAGCTTTTCTGATGCTGGAAATATTGTGATAGGTCAGGGATTTATTTTTAAGGAAGGTTTTACCCTACAGGTCAGGAAATATTTTGTCTAAAGTTAATTTTTTTGTCCAATTAATTAAATTAGAAATGCAGAAATATTTCTAAGAAAGAATGGTGTGTTCATGTTTGTAATAAATGATCTGTGTGCTCCATGATCCCTATACAGCGATGTCCCGTGCAGTACCGCGGTGCGGCCGGTAGGGGGCGCTCTCTCTCTCCTGGTTCCTGGGGCTGTGTCGGTGTTGCAGGGAGTGGGAGTGAAGATGGATCGATACTGGAAGGAATTGCACCGACTCTGTCTGTGAATGTCACCCGCCCCATGGACTCTTCATTTCACTTTGTGATGGAGACCGAACCCCGACACTGAGCCCACCCCTCTGTCTGCTCCGGACCCCCCGATCCATTGGACCGACTGGCAGCAAGATCGCAGCGCCTGTCCGACCCCTCCGGGCTGCTTGAGTCTCAGCAGGCTGTGTGCGATCCTCCCCTCCCGGATCTGCACCTGACACCGGGCTGATTCCTGTCCACACCCGGATCCCAGGACACCCGGAAAGCATGGCCCGCTGGGAGAGTTACGGGTAATGTATGACTGTGGGGGTATGCTAATGGGGGAGGGGGGCACACCTGGCTGATCACCCCATACACCTACACCTGGATGATCACCCCATACACCTACACCTGGCTGATCACCCCATACACCTAGACCTGGCTGATCACCCCATACACCTACACCTGGCTGATCACCCCATTCACCTGACTGGTCACCCCATACACCTACACCTTGCTGATCACCCCATAATTTATAACCCCATAGACCCACACCTACCTGGCTAATTGCCCCATAGACCCACACCTGGCTGATCACCCCATAATTTATAATCCCATAGACCCACACCTACCTGGCTGATTACCCCATACACCTACACCTGACTGATTACCACATACACCTACACCTGGCTGATCACCCCATAATTGATAATCCCATAGTCCCACACCTATATGGCTGATTGCCTCACACACCCACACCTACCTGGCTGTTTACCCAGCATTAAGACTTACACCTAGCAGGTCACCCAACACCTGATTAATCACTCCATACAATTCCACCTGAAAGGTCACTCTTTACCTGGCTGACCCCCCTTCACCTAGATGATTACTCATAGTCCTATACCTTACTGATCACCCCATAGACCTACACCTAGATGATGGCTTCATGGTCCTACACCTTGCTGATTACAGCACAGGTCTCCGCTGGCAGATCACCTGGCTGTTCTTTCTGTAGTCAACAGCTGTATGTTTATTATAGACCTATACTTTACTAATCACCTCATAGACCTAAACCTGGAAGGTCACACTATAGACACCTGGCTGATTATTTTACAACCCCACACCTGTCTGGTTACTATTGTCCTGTGTGTTCACCTTACTGCCCTACATCTGGCTAATCGCTCCATAGACCTAAAAATGGCTGTTACCCTACATATAGCCAATTAGTCTACTGCTACACTCCTACAACCCTATATCTAACTTGTTACTATAGTCCTACTATCAGATCACCTGGCTGGTTATTCTACAACCCAACACAAAGCAGGTCACCATATAGACACCTGGCTGATTACCCTACACCTCACTTAGCCCTCACATAGTCACTTTAGTCCTACACCTAGTAGGTGACCCTATAAATGACTGATCATCCAATAGTCCTACAGCAGACAGGTTATCATAAAAGTGTGAACATTCCAGGCTACCTTATTGTGACACACCTGGCGCATTACCTTATGACCTTACACTTTTCAGCTTACCTTACAGTCTTACACCTGGCTGATCAGTTTATAGTCTAACACGTGTTAGGTCACCATCAACCCATGCAACTCTAACCCTACATGTAGCTGGTCAACTTATATCCATACACTTAGATGCTCAACTTACAGCCCTACACCTGGCTGGTCACCTGTCAATTCAACCTATATCTTTACACCTGACTGATTGACCTATAGCCCTACATCTTTCAGATTACTACAGATTATTACAGTCCCATACCCGGCTGTCCCTGATTTAGTCAATTTACATCTTGTTCACGGTATTGCCCTACACCTGTCACCTGTGCAGAAACCTTACAGCACTCTGCCTTACTTTTCACTTGTCAAGTCAAGTGATCTTTTTACCCTATACCTGTCTGGTCACCCTACAGCCCAATACCTGGCAGGTAACCTATAACCCTACACCTAAGTGGTGACTTGTTGAATCAAACTTTACCCTTATACCTTCCAAGTCACAATATAGCCCTAAACTTGATTGTTACCTGTCAGTTCACCATGCAGCCCTATACCTGTCAGTTCAAATCTGGCTGTCCACCTGTCTGGTCACCCTATAGACCTGCACCTAACTAGTCATCTTTTATATCACCCTATAGACATACAAATGCCTTGTCACCTGTAAGGTTACTTTACAGCCCTATATCTGGCAGTCACCTGTCAGGCCACCCAATAACCAAACACCTGGATGGTCAGCTGTCAGACTTCCCTATAGCCTTACACTTTCCAGATCACCATATGGTCTTACACCTGTAAGTCTATCTTATAGCTGTACACCTGTCTGGTTACCTGTCAAGCCTCCCTGTGGCCCCACACCTGTCAGGCCATCTTATGACTGTAAACCTGGGGGGCGATCTGTCAACTTACCCTTTAACCCTACACTTGTCAGGTCACCCTGTAGTCATACACCTGGCTAGTCACCTGCCAGGTCACCCTAAAGCCCCACTCCTGCCAGGTCACCCCAAAGCGCTACGCCTGGTTGGTCACCTGTTGGGACACCATATAGCCCCACACCTGTCGGGTCACCCTAAAGCCCTACACCTGGTTGGTCATCTGTTATGACACCCTATAGCCATACACCTGGCTGCTGGGGAATGACATGCCTGGACTGGCCCTGTGTAGGTGTACTGTGCCCTGTGTGGGATAATTATACAGGTAATTATAATGACACATCCATCATCGGTGAGCTGACTTTTATTGACCATCCTCTTCATTATCGGATAAAGCACTCACGGCACTTGTTTAGTCCTGCATAAAATAAATGTTCTTCCCTGACATAGTCCCAGAGATGATGCTGAAATAATGGAGCTCGGGGATTCATATTTCTTTCCCCCATATGACAGGGAGGTTGCCGTATGTGAACGCTTTTCATTCTCACAACCAAGGTATGAAGAGCTGCCATGAAAAATCACTTGCTGTTTAGTAAGTAGGGCAGCGTGTAGACTTGTTGGCCTGTTTTGCTTGTGTTCCTTAAAGCCAAAATGCAATCTCTAAAATTTCAAGTTTTAACACGTTCTGTATCTCAACATATTCTTGATAAGTGCGGCATGCTTAGTATTGTGTCCTTGTAACCCTTCCAGGTGCTCCATGTCTGATCACTGAGGGAGACACTAACAGGAAATGCCTAAACAAGGAAATTCATGGCAGGGTCACCATAGATAATTTCTTCAAATTAGATTGAAAACAACTTTTGAATCACCATGTTAATGATCTAATGTGATTTTGGTGATTGGTGTTGCATGCAGTTGAAAATCATAGAAGTGTTTTTAAGCGTGTTTCATACATGTGCTGCGGTGTGTTTTAGGACGCTGTGTCTTGAGTAGGAATGGAGGATTTATTTTTGTGACATAATCTCATACAGATGTTCAGTTGGTGGTCTGATTGCAAGTTCAGCAACTCTAAATGTCAGAGGGAAGCCTCTTGGTGGTTTAGTGCAAAAGCAATGCCATAAAGATCACATGACGGAGCAGAAGGTGCTGTGCCACCCGTCCTATCCAAAGGGTTTTCCGTGGACTGCCAAACCCCACACCGCGAAGGAGACTTGTTTTGATGTCTTCTGTAAAAGCTGAGCACTGGCCAAGAGTTATTTCTTCTGGTCTTGGACAGCATGGTAAAAGGTTAGAATATCAGCCAAGTTTTCATTGTGGTTTCCCCATGGCAAAGAAAGTTTGAAGGATTTAGTCCAGTGGAGACACCCAAGAAAAACTTGGAGGTTCCCTCAAAAACATAACTTAAATAATGTGATTTCTTCTTGTTTCCTGTCTTGGTTGCTGGAGTTTTTGGGACAGGGTGCAAGGAACGTTCCTAACCCAAAGGGACAGGAGAGAAACCTTTCAATGGGGGAACCAAAGAATGGTTGTAGCTGGTAAACTAATATGAATGTGCTGGAGGTGGGAGAAACAAGCTAATTCTTTATACTGGTAGGAAATACTGGAATCAGTTTTCAGAGCCTTCAATCAGGTCTTTCTGAACCAGGTTCTTCATGAGGTCCCACACGCAATGGCCACCAGCCTCAGGATTCCACGCAGAATGGCCACCAGCCTCAGGATTCCAGGCAAAATGGCCACCAGCATCAGGGTCCCACGCACAATGGCCACCAACGTCCGTGTCCCACGCGCAATGGCCACCAACGTCCGTGTCCCACGCGCAATGGCCACCAACGTCCGTGTCCCACGCGCAATGGCCACCAACGTCAGGGTCCCACGCGCAATGGCCACCAACGTCAGGGTCCCACGCACAATGGCCACCAACGTCAGGGTCCCACGCGCAATGCACGCGCAATGGCCACCAACGTCAGGGTCCCACGCACAATGGCCACCAACGTCAGGGTCCCACGCGCAATGGCCACCAACGTCAGGGTCCCACGCGCAATGGCCACCAGCATCAGGGTCCCACGCGCAATGGCCATCAGCGTCCGTGTCCCACGCGCAATGGCCACCAGCGTCCGTGTCCCACGCGCAGTGGCCACCAGCGTCCGTGTCCCACGGGCAATGGCCACCAGCGTCCGTGTCCCACGGGCAATGGCCACCAGCGTCCGTGTCCCACGGGCAATGGCCACCAGCGTCTGGGTCCCACGCGCAATGGCCACCTGCGTAAAAGTTCCACGGCTGGAACCCTTTGTACCCTATAATGGGTCCTTCTCTATGCAATGGTCATTTGCTTGTTATTAGAATAGGCCTCTTGGCAATTGCCCCAGTGGAGACAGACACCGATTGTAGCTTGCTGCATTTTCACTGCTTCACAGTCACAGTTTTGTTTCATTTGGAAGAGCCCCTAGCAGAAGAGAAGAACCCTTGCTTTCCCAGTGCGGGGAAGCAGTGACCTCTCTTCAGAGGTCTGACATTTTGATGAGTCCAGTTTTCCAATCAGTGGAGTCCATGCTACCTTAAAGTTGAGCTCTAGTGCAGACTCAGCAGGGTACATGCTGGACTTCTGAAAAAGGATCACTGTTTCCATGCAGAGTCCAATAATTTTGTTCTGCAGGGCACATGGTTTTCTACTCAGGTTTTTGCACCTCTGTATTTAAAACTGAAAGCTCAGACACACTTAACATTTTAATGAAATTGAACAGTGTTGCTTTAAATGTTTTGAACACACACGCCCCATGCATGGAACTCTTGACTTTCTAGCATGAATTCAGCCTCTCACAACACTTTCATTCATTCGGTTTAGCATTTCTGCTGAGCTCTGGTAAAGCAGCCTTTGTGGAAATATAGTCAGGAGCGATCATATGGTCAGTGCACTGAATGGGGCAGTATTTGCAGTTCTCACCCCTGATGCCCCATCCCCTGACAAATAGGACTTGTTGGGCATCTATAATAGAACATTCATCATCTTCCATACCAAGGAAATGACTACATATAAATATCACTTGTGTCAAAGCTGCAAGGATAGAAAATAAAACTGAAAGTGGATACTTTTTTACATTTATTTATGTATTGATGTATGATCTCCGTCCTTCCATAACATACTCTACTTGTGTGTTAAGGTTTGCATCCTGTGTAGCCATTGGAGCTTCATTTTTTATCCATTTGTTTATTATTAAATACCCAGCTCAAGTTTGTAAATAGTTTATGCATATATTTTTTTGGGAGGAGGGCAAAAAGCATATAGGTGTCCAGTAGCTGTAGAAGAGAGTAAGTGGACCTGGAAGAAATGGTGGTGCAAATAGTAGAGGACTAAGCAGAGACAGGACCATGGAGGAGGGTGTACTTGGGGATAGGTGTGCCATTTATATATCCTGTGCATGTGTACATAATATTGCCAGACCCCCTAAAGCAGATCGATTTATTTCCATATAAAGGTCCATTGCTTTCCTAAAAATACCCCCATTTTTCTATGCCTACAGACTTTTGGTTAGAAAAAAAATGAAAAAACTGCCAAGAAATGAAAACTCCCAATTTAGCTAATCTTTTCAAGACCCCCAGGGGCCAGTGCTTTGGGTGCCAAAGTCTGGTTAAATCTGTAGTGTTAAGTGACACTATGAATGCAAATTTCAAATAAATTCTTGCTTTTCAAGTAGTCTAGATATTTTTCTTAATTAGAAAATTACTGTGAGAAATGGTCAGCGGGTCTTTCATTCACCATGCTGGCGTTCTTCGCATCTGAAGCTGCGTTATTGCTGATGCATGGCACAATCAGTGGTAGGAGATCAAAGAAGCTTTGGTCCCACAGCAGGATTTCAAAAGCGCAGAGTAAGATGCGGGAGTTCTGGATCAGGGATTGTCAAATTTGTTTTAGGCTTCAAAACAACATGCGCATCCTAAGATGATCTTTATTAATCGAGCTTATACTTGCATGTGTTAACGGATGTTATGAGGTTTGCTGCGTGTCAGAGGCTGCTATCATGTGATCTCATTTCACCATGAGCATGGCAGCTCTGTGTGATTGGCATGCCAATGTTCTCTGATGGTTTGCCACTGCTGAATGCCATTTTGTTTGCTGCTTGCACTGCATCAAGTGCTTTAGAGGTGAACAGATTGTGGTTACATTACATGATATTACTGGGTATTAGTGGACTCTTAGGTCTGGGAAGACTTTTAACACGATTTTGGACTTTTTTGGTGCTTAAAAATTAGGGAAGTATGAAGAATATAGGGCTTCCAGGCATCATAAAACTTACACTTTCATTGCATAGAATGTGTGATTACGGGAAAATGCAAAAAGAAACCACCTCACTAGCAAATACTGCACCACTATGCCCTACAGTTATCTATGCCTTTACACTGGTATGCCCTCTCCTAGTGTAATCTGTGCCCCTGCAACATGTTCCACCCTACCACCCTGCATCACTATTTTTCAGTGTACCAACCTGCTTTATCCTACACTGTGCACTTCCCTTCTCCACACCACTGCACCATTCACCCTACCTTACTCTACACTGCTTCTCCAACACTCTTTAAACTACTCAATGCCATTGTATTAATGCACCTAACCATATTCTATACCACTGCACCAACTCTTCCTACCGTACTTTACAATAGTGCACCAAAGTGCTACACCTTATTCTTTGTCACTGCATCGATCTTCTCTACCCAACCCTGTTCTAACACTGCACCAACACATCGTACCTTCTGTATGCCATGGCCTCAGTGCACTTTACCCTGCCCTACATAACTGCACCAATAGATCCTACCTACTGTATGCCATTTGAACCACATGCTTTACTCTGCACAACAGCACCATGCAGCCTTCCCTATTCTAAACTACTGCACCAACTCACCCTACACTGCTCCAGGCCATTGTGTCAATGCACCATGGTACCAATGTAGCTGATGCTACACCCTTGTCTTTGCTAGTGCACCAACCTCACTTTCCGTACCCTACTCTACGCCACTGCACCAAGGCACCCTACCCTTCAATGCTCTATTCAATTCCAATGCACTGACATGTAAATGAGAAGGCTTTATGCACAATTACAGTTTGGTCCATAAATATTTGGACAGAGACAACTTTTCTCTAATTTTGGTTCTGTACAATTTTAAATGAAACAACTCAGATTTGGTTGACCTGCAGACTTTCAGCTTTAATTCAGTGGGTTGAACAAAAAGATTGCATAAAATGTGAGGAACTAAAGCCTTTATTACACAATCACTTCATTTCAGGGGCTCAAAAGTAATTGGACAAATTAAACTTAATAAAATTATTAAATTATTTATGGACCTAACTGTAATTGCAAGGCTACCGAGATTTGTGTAACTGTGTGACTGTATTTTTAAATCTTTTTAGACTATTTGGATTAATTCATTTTTTAAAATAATGATCCTCATGCCTAATGTAAAGGGCATCCATTATATCTAATACATATGTGTTTATTCCAGGTAAATAGAAGACACCAAGCTATCCTAAATTTGAATGGTTTAGCTAAACATGGAAACATTGGAGTCAGAATTAACCTGTCCAATTTGCCTGGAATTGTTTGATGACCCACTTCTACTTCCTTGCGCCCATAGCCTGTGCTCTAACTGTGCCCACCGTATACTGGTTTCCGGAAGTTCTTCCAGTGACTTGGTAGAGCCCGTCACAGCCTTCCAGTGTCCGACCTGCAGATATGTCATATCGCTCAATCACCGTGGCTTGGAAGGGTTGAAACGTAACGTCACCCTACAGAACATCATCGACCGTTTTCAGAAAGCTTCTCTAAGCATACCGAGCTCTCCAAGTGAAGACCACCGAGACAAGATCTACAAGACGGTTCCAATCATGGCAACTGAAAGGATCCCGTGTCAGTTCTGTGAGGTGGAACCACCAAGAGATGCCGTGAAGACTTGTATAACTTGTGAGGTGTCTTACTGTGACCGTTGCCTACGTGCAACCCACCCTAACAAAAAACCCTTTACAAGTCATCGTCTGGTGGAACCCGTACCTGATGCTCATTTCCGTGGGCTTGTTTGCCTGGAACATGAAAACGAGAAGGTCAACATGTATTGTGCGGTGGATGATCAGCTTATCTGTGCCTTATGCAAGTTGGTTGGTAGGCACAGAGAACACCAAGTGGCCTCTTTGAGTGACCGATTTGAAAAGCTGAAGGTAAGATTTATTACATATAAGATATTTATAACAAAGTCTTCTGTTGTCAAGGATTTACAGTGTAGCACTCTGCATAATGAACCAGATTTATGCAGGTTTACTGCATCACCCAGGTTTTCCCATTAGAGTCTATCCTCTCCCGACTTGAAGAGCTTTATTAAATCAGACCCAATGTGTCCAAAAATTGACCCACTAACACACCTTATAGAATATCTAATTGAAGAACCATGGCCTTTAATGTTGATTGTCCCAATGGTGGATTCCAGTCGGCATTTCAATTCACTTCAATGCTGTACAGAAGGGTTGAGGCCAGGTCTTTGTGCCAAACAAAACCCAGTCTTGGTTAAAAAAACAATCATTAATAATATTCTTGAAAGGATAAGAGAAGAAACAGGCAAGGAAAGAACTAAAAAATGTTGTCTATCCACAGTAACTACACAACCCCAACACAAATAGATGGAGCTGGAACTATTTATGGCAGCAATAATTATCTCTGACTGTAGCTTACACCTGAGATAATCACTCAAAGCCCCAATCCCAACAAACCGTTTCATTTTGCTTTAGCTAGCGTTAGACATTGTCGTAGCCTTTGTCTCCATTGCGGGGGAAATCCTCTCACTTCCTGGTGAATCTTGTGACTTCCTGTCATAGTGCTCCGTCTCCTTATTGTTCTCTACTTCTGTCATGTTTGCTACCAGTGGGGACTAAAAGCATCCTTTTCAACCCTCGTTATAGCAGCATGGTCTGCCATTGTCAGGAAACCCGCCATGCCGCTAGATCGAAAAGGACAGTGGGAAATCGGTATCATTGAAATGTAACAATGGATGAAAAATAGGTGAAATCAGTATTTTTATCCAGAGCAATTCCACGGCAGTGTAGCATCTGAAATGTCACTTTGTTGGGGTTTCCATCTGCTGTATTGGCCAATTAGATTCCGTTGGTTTTGGGATTTACTAATAGCCCCTGGCAGGCCACCGCCCCTACCAATCCAGCGCTATTTATAAATAATCTCATTTCCCTTCTCTCCGAGCTGGCAGCACTCATTTTCTGTATAAAGGGCCCACGGCATTTGGCGACGCGAGCTGGGCGGTTGCTGGGTCACTCGGAGCTTTATGCTCTGCAATGTCACAAGCTTGGGAGGAATTTTCTAATATGTTTAATGGCAATGCTGGGTCAGGAAGGGCAATAAAGTGCAAAAAGACAAAGAGAAATAAGACGCATGGCATGATTTAAAAGGTGTCTGTAGGATTTTTAACACACCTAGATTGACTTGCCAAAATTGACTGCGGGTGAGCAAGCATAAACTGTCTTTATAATCCAAATTAAATCTGCAGCTACCTTAAGGGGAATCAAAACTGTAATACATTGTAGCTCATCAGATTTAGATTTCAGTGCATCTGTTTCCTTTGTTTTTCTTCCAGGTGATCCTTCTATTCACACACTTCCTGTCCCTAGGTGACAAGACAGTTACTGTAATGTGTACTGTAAGCTAACGGTGACAACGTTCACTGTAATTTATAATGCAGTGTTGTCACCTATATGGCAGGACCATCTCTTCTCATTCCTTTTACATGATGGGGAGAAATTATGTACACCACAAAAGCTAGCTGAAAACAATACATACTATTAAAACGGTAACACAGAAATATGGCAGGACCAATAGATTTATTTTTGTACATTGTAGGAAGATGATTTTCATGGTGTTGCACCAATCGGAGGCCATTCATATTATGTTCCCCAGACCAAATTTTGAAATATTACTATGTGTCGGCTAAATTTATTAGGTTCATTTGGTAATGTTTTTGTCATGATTCATCCAACTTTTACCCAACATTGACATTTTTTTATATTGGATTCAGTGGGCAAATGTGTGAATCAACTTTTGATTCATACATTTTATCAATGAACCCAATGGGAAAGAAATGTGTGAATTTCCTATTGTTGGTTTTGTAGTATTGGGTGACAGAGTAATAATAAAAATGCTCTGCTCCATTTATTATCTTGTATTCATATAGTGCTAGCATGTTACGTAGTGCTGTACAAATCTCATATTGGTAAACATGGAGAAGAAAGTGGAAATAAAAGTGAATTTTATAAACCCCAGTTTCATTAAAAAAAAAAAGATAACGATAAACTGAATTTGATTTTTCTCTTTCTTTCATTTAATTAAATCCAGTTTAGTTTCATATTTCTTAATTAAAGGATATTTCAGATAAAATTATATATACAAATAATTACATATCATATTCATAAATGAAATCCACTTTAAATACTCAGTGTCGGTGAGAGGGCCAAAGCTAAACACTTTTGTGCTCTGTGTGAGAGCAGCGGTCCCTGTACAGTGGTCAGATATCCCTCGCCTCCCCCATTATGTCATCATTACAGTGCTTCAACAGTAGGGAGCGCTGTTCCTAACTGTTGCTGAATGCAACATTGTATGCATGATTTGTTGGGGGAGGGGGGGCCAGACCCCTGGATAGAGACCACTGCTTTAACACAGAGAGCAGTAGTTTTTAGCTGCAATCTCGGCACCAAAAACATCTACAGGTTCCAGGTCTAAAAGGGTTAAAGAAGCCTTTAAAGGATAAAGCAACACACACCTCCCCACCCTAGGCTCTGGAAGATGTGGATGTTCAGTCACTTGATCCCGGGACTTGTGGCATTGCCTATACACTTCTCTCTCCGCTTCCACCTCTTTGTGTCCTTGAAACACAATCTTACTTCTAGACGCACCTTTTTGAAAAATTAATGATTTCACATATTTCCTGTTCTCTAATACACAACCGGTGTCACTTCTACTTTCATGGTAATTCTTTTAGAAAGCTTTGTGAGAAAAGTAGATGTGAACAGGGAGTTTGTTTGCAGAATCACCGTGTTTAATAAAACAATCGCCATTTTTTCTTCATTTGTTCTGTTTGAATGCTGCTGATCTCCTGCAGCCTTTTCTTGTCTATATGCACTCAATGGCTGCATGGTATCGCAATGGAATAAATATTAGGGGGTGCTATTCACTGGGCTATGTATAAATAAGTACCCCGGGCCCTTGGGTATGTACAATGCATGTGTCACAGGTATGTAACATAACAATTGCAGTGGCTGGAGTATGCAATGTACATAACGGAGCCGCCTGGGGTATGAAATCTACATTTTGCAGAAGTCAGAATTAAACACAAGGCCCCTTAGCTTGCTGAATATGTAGTCCTCATTAGAGAGAATCATTTTCCCTTATTTTGGATAGAACAGGCAATGGGTAGCCGTGCCGGCATGTGTGGTGGTTCCTTCTTCAAACTTTATTATTATTTATTAATATTATTACAACACTACAGGATGTTGGATATTAGGATGTTCCCTAAAGAGTCCGGAGGAGGAGGAGGCTGCAGTGGTGGAATGTAGGGGACGGTAGGTAAAGGATATGACATACTGGAGAGGGGTGTAATACCTTTTCTATTACAAGGATATAGGGGACACAGGACACCGGAAAAGGTATGTGGCTCTTCTAATCCAGAGAGTGGAGGTTGGAGCCATGGGACATTGGAGAGTTTGGGGGTTTAATAGCTCCTCTTTTACTGAAAACAGAAGGGAGGTAGGTGATAAAGGAATATAATGATTATTCTAATATGGAAAGTGGAGAGAAGGTAGGGGCCCATGACATGGGAGAGAGAGGTATATCATCTCTTCTATTACATGGATTGTGGAGGAGGTAGGAGATAGGAGCCTTTGGATAGGACAGGATCTCTTGTACAAAGATCTACTGGGTGGAGGCAGGAGATATGGTACACCGGAGAGAGGGGTTTGTAGTACCTGTACTAATACATGGAGTGGAGAGCAATATGAGCCACTGGGCGGAGGAGTACAATTCCTATTGTATTTTAGCAGACACAGGGGTAGGAGATATGGCACCCCGGACAAAGGAATACAATTCCCTCTTCTATTACAGAGAGGGGAAGTAGGAAATTTGAAACATTGGACGGGGGTATAATACCTCCTCTATGACATGGAATGCAGCAAAGGTGAGGGATATGGGACTCCGGACAGTGGAGTATAATACAGTTAGGTCCATAAATATTTGGACAGAGACAAATTTTTCTAATTTTGGTTCTGTACTTTACCACAATTATTATAAATGAAACAACTCAGATGCCGTTGTACTGCAGACTTCCTTTGTTATGTCATTATCAATTAAGCAGATAAAAGGCCTGGGGTGGGGGGTGTATGTGGAAGATTTTGCTGTGAACAGACAACATGCGGAGTTCTCCATGCAGGTGAAACAAGCCATCCTTACGCTGCAATAACAGAAAAACCCATCCGAGAAATTGCTGCAATATTAGGAATGGTAAAATCTACAGTTTGGTACATCATGAGAAAGAAACATAGGAGTTCAAGACTGCAGGCTGTCATTACCAGCAAAGGGTTTCCAACCAAGTATTAGAAATGAACATTTTATTTTCAGCTTTTTAATTTGTCCAATTACTTTTCAGCCCCTGAAATGAAGTGATTGTGTAATAAAGGATTTAGTTCCTCACATTTTATCTTTTTGTACAACTCACTGAATTAAAGCTGAAAGTCTGCAGGTCAATCTGAGTTGTTTTATTTATAATAATTGTGGTAATGTACAGAACCAACTCCTCCATTTCAGTGATTAGTGGGGAATTGGGAGATATGGGACACCAGAAGGGTAAATTCCTCTTCTATTGAAAAAAGTAGAGGGATGAGCCACTGCACATGGCAGTGTTATACCTTTTGTATTACGGGGAAGTAGGAGATACAGGACATCAGATAGGGGTTTATAATACATAATCCAATACAGGGAAAAGAGGGGAGGTCAGAGATATGAGCCATGGTACAAGGACGTTTATTGCCTCTTCTATTATAACAAACGGGAACGGGGGGGAACAGAGGACACCAGACGGTTGGGTATAATACTTCTTTTACATGGAGTGGAGGGGGAGGTAGGTGATATGAGCCAGTGGACATGTTATATATTTCCTATTTTGTTACAGTAAATAGGGGGAAGGGGTGACATGCAATTCTATAGAGGAGGGTGTAATACATTTTCTACTTTTCCTATTGCAAGAAACTGAAATTTCCTTTTATTTTGTTACTGACTGACAAGGTAACTCCTTAACACTAATTGTTGGTAAATGGATTGATGTAGACATTTACTGATGAGGCTAATAGATTATTTGAGGCTGTGGATACATTAATTATGATGGTAAATATACTGGCTGTTCAAATTGACAAAGGGGAGTTGATTAATTGGAGCTGTGGGCTTATTGTGCTTGTAAATTTATGAATTATTTATTTTGAGGAAAATTGTAATGTGACTTCTTTGACAGCTGATAATGATTAATCGGGTCAATTGCTTGATTACAAACTGATTTGAGCAGTACACCAATTAAACAGAAAGATCTTTGTTAATATTGGGCTGTGGATGTTTTAATTTCAACAAAAGCATTTATGCCTTTGTATATTAACTGATGCTTTTCATGAACATAATGGTCAAGTGTTCTTGGACATCAGACTATCATACCTTTAAGGGTTGGTTGGACATTCCATTCCAAATATGTAGCCATTTATATGAAGTTCCTCCACCATTCTCCATAGGTACATAGTCAGGTTGAAAAAAGACATAAGTCCATCAAGTCCAACCACTAGGGAAATAAACATATCCCAGATATAAAACCCTATAACACATAGTTGGTCCAGAGGAAGGCAAAATAACCCCTGGTACAATTTGCTTCAACAGGGGAAAAAAATTCCTTCCTGATCCCATGAGGCAATCGGATGTTCCCTGGATCAGCAGTCTCTGTTATCTTTACTATAAATCCTTAATCCCCAGTTATATTCTGTGATTCTAGAAATCATCCAGCTTTATCTTAAAGCAATCTATAGTAGTTGCTGAAACTACTTCCTGAGGGAGCCGATTCCACATTATCACACACCTTACAGTGAAGAATCCCTTCCTTATCCAGAGCTTAAACTTCTTTTCCTCCAGACCCAAAGAGCGCCCCCTTGTGCTTTGTAATGACATTACAGTGAATAATGGGGAAGAGAGTTCTCTATATGGACCGTTTATATATTTATACAGGGTGATCATATCCCCCCTTATACGTCTCTTCTCAAGGAAGAATAGATTCAGTTCAGCTAATCTCTCCTCATAGCTGAGCTCCTCCATTCCTTTTATTAGTTTAGTTGTCCTTCTCTGCACTCTGTCCAATTCCACAATGTCCTTTTTGTGAACTGGGGCCCAAACCTGGACGGCATACTCCAGATGTGGTGTGACCAATGCTTTGTACAGGATTATGTCTCCATCTCTGCAGTCTATTCCTCTTTTATTACAAGAAAGTACTTTACTAGCTTTAGATATTGCAGCTTGGCATTGCATGCTGTTATTAAGTCTATGATCTACCAGAACCCCCAGATCCGTCTCCATTTCTGACTCCCCCAAATGTATTCCCCCTAGACAGTATGAAGCATGCATGACCAATAATATGAAGTTGCTCCCCTTCCTTCATGGCCATTAGTATACAGTTGTCCCCCAGATCTTAATGGTGTAGTCCCCTTTTAATTAATCCACTCTTCTGAGATGGCTTTCCATAAGATTGTGGAGGGTGTCTGTAGGAATTTGCCCCCATTGGTGAGGTTGGGGTACTGGTATTGGATGAGAAGACCTGGCTCACCATTCCAATTCATACCAATGGTGTTCCATAGGGTTCATGTCAGGGCTCTGTGCAGGACACATTATACTGGTCAAACCATATAGCACAACCCTTCAGTGGAGACACTTGAACTTGGCAAGGGGTGTTCTTTTGGCTTTATGGTTAGATGTGTTGGACAGTTTTGTAGGCTAGTGGTGTTTAAAGCCCTTGGAATGCCTACCTATGCATTAGGTCCCTTTATACAGCCCTTTGAAAGCCCAATAGACCTGTGTGTTCTCGTTCTTCCTTACAATGAAGTCACCTCTGAATTTATACAGACCAAATTTTCCAGGACATTCCCTGAACCCCGGGATTTTGTTCAAACCCACTGGTACACACATACATGTCACAGAATGACACATCTTCTGATGTACACATTCATCAAATGCCATTAGAGTATCTTGACCACAAAGGTGAAGAACAATGGGTGCATTCCATAATATGTGAGCAGAATCAGACGTCTATACATTGAGAAGGAGGTAGAATTGGGGTATAAGAAAGGGTTATCTGTCATCTAGTTTTCACCCTTTTATAAATAGCATTGGATATCTGTATCCTTATTTCTCTGATGATAACTCCATCTGACAAGAACAGTGTCACATTTGCTAGAAAGAAAAAAGCAACAGTGTCAAATGTTCTGGGAAATCAGATTGTGAAGGTCACTTGTGTGTTTGCCAGTCAGTTGTTATGTGATACTTGTCAGATGAACATCAGATCCGTATCCTTCTGTCAACCAAATGTTCCTGCTGCTTAAAGTTTTCTTTTATGGTAAAAAGTCCTTGGTCCAAAATGAATATTCTGAGATAATTGAGCCTGGTTAGTATCAGCTCACTGATCAAAGTACAATATTGGTTCCTAAAACAAATTATTTGTCTTAGGTAAAACATAAAATATGGAGAAAAGTAGGGATTGGTTAGAAGGAGTGAATCTGAACCGACCACCTGATTGGAGAAATATTGCAGAGGTGAAGACTCCTAGGAGCAGTGGATCAGACTTAGTACCTGATTGGAGAAATATTGCAGAAATAGAAACTCCTAGAAGGGTGAATCAGACTCCACATCTGATTGGGGGAATATTGCACAAGTGGAGACTCCTAGGAGTAGTGGATCGGACTCAGCACCTGATTGGGTAAATATCGCAGTGGAAACTCCTAAGAGGAGTTGATCGGATTCAGAATCTGTTTGAAGGGAAATCACACAAGTGGAGAGACCTAAGAGGAGTGGAATTGGACTCGGCACCTGATTGGAGCGATATTGCACAAGTGGAGACTCCTAGGAGGAGTGAATTAAACTCTGCATCTGATTGGAGGAGTATCATAGATGTGGAGACTCCTAAGAGGAGTGAAATGAACTCGGCAACTGATTGGGGGAATATCACAGAAGTGGCGACTCCTACGAGCAGTGGATCAGACTTAGCATCTGATTGGAGGGATATCACACAAGTGGAGACTCATAGGAGAATTGCCTTGAGCTCACTATCTGTTTGTGGAAAAGTAGTGACTAAGTGCACCCTCACCTACCAAACTGGTCATTTACCTGTAGATGGAGGACCATGTGTTCTAGGAAACATTTTTAAACGTCCATTTAAATTGTTTAAAAACCCAATATACCTTCCTGAGGGAAAAATAAAATCAAAACATCACAACTCAACAAATTAGCTCAGCCAATGCATAACGTGTGAATATTGCTGCCGTACTCGCCTTATCTTCAGAGCTGCTCCCCTGGACCCCACATGGGATGTGCCATGCTGACCATTTTCCATTGAATGAGAACCAACATCATGTACCTTTTTCCCAGGCTTACAAAGATTTACTCAGGTCCCTAATGCCCTCCATTTGTAGTGATGGTTCCTGTTTTGTACAACACTTTATCCCAAGATGAACATTTGTTCAGGGCCAAAAATCTATCATGTGTTGTACAGCTTTCACTGAGGTTGCACAAGGATCTCTCCTTCACTGTAGGCACCTGAAAAGCTTAATATCCCCTACAGCCTCTTTGCAGTCACTTCCTGTCTACATGTATCCCAGCGGTGGCAATCTAGAATTTCCCAGGGCTAGTTTCCTAATGGTGACAACAGCAATGTGCATTACCACTTGTAATCTCCATCTGAATCCCTTGTGACCGAGTGACAACCCAAAAGCACAATTGTGCGACCGAGCATTGTCACCCAAGAAAACCTTCACCTCAGAATCACCACTTCGAGTCCCAGGCTGAACAATACAGAAAATACCTCTCATAGAGACAAAAATGAATTAAATGATTGGATTTACATCTGGAAAAATTCAAGGGGCTGTAAATGAGAAATATAAAAACGCTACAGGAAAAAAATGAAGTCACCTAAGCCGTCTTTTTATGGTGTTTCCTTTTTGGAGGGAGTCGGATATTTTCCTGCAGGCCATGAACAGGACGTTATTGTAGGTTATGAAGATGTGTCAGAGGATTGCTTGGGTTACATAAGCCGGTATTTATGGGTTGGGGGGGGAAATGTTTTATGTCAATGGTGTAATGTGTGCGCCGAGAATTCCGTCTGTTGGCGTAAACACTGGGCAGACGTTTTTCAGTAGCGGCGGAGCTTTGCTCGCGCTGTATAAACTGGAACATTCCTGCAGTTCTCATTACAGATCTCCTTTTATAGACTCCATGCGCTGCTCTCGGCAAAGCTTCACCCAAGGAACAGAAATGACTTAAATCGGAGCAAATAACAAACAGAACAGAGTTGACGCTATGCGGACGCATCACCTGCATAATGAGGTGTTATGGAAAGACGTGGTTCCCGTGTCACATATTTGTATTTAGATGAATTTATATTCCGCAGCAAATGCAGTACAAAGATGAAACCGTATTAATCACATTCCTTTCCTTACAAACCTCCATAGGCATTACATTAAATGCTTACATGGCGTGTCATTGTAACACTTTCAGGTATTTATTACCTCACTACGGTACTCCTAATAACAATACCTTCATCTGCACCAATTTTATTTAGGCATCATGCAGGGTAACCATCTACAAATTCTAATGCTTGTGTTTGACCAATGTCTGATACAGATCATCCCGTGCTGCAGCCTCACCATTGGACTTCATACAAAGATACAATGTTGCAGTTTGATCATTAGGGAAGCGAAGACAATGTTTCCTTCTGTCTGCAGCACAAGAATGGGAATTCCAGCTTTTATCATTAACAAGCCATTCTTATTGATAAAACCTGGAATAACAAAGGATATAACTAGAAACCCTTTATAAGAAGGCTCATCTTCCCTCTTTCCCATCATTAGTCCTGTAGCACAGGGAAGCATGGTGTGATAGTCATTGTGCCGAAATATTACCCCACCACTAGGTGGCGCCTTCACTGACTCACTTATGCTTCCAATGTCTAGAAGGATTTATGACTTTTCCTGGTATGAGGCTTCTAGTTTATTATTTCTGCATTTGCCAGCCAAATGTTTAAAATTTTACCAAGTTGGGTGGGCATCTTCTAGGGTACACTATATGGGTAAAAGGTGGACTTCTCTGAATGGTACCCTTATGTGTGCCCAGTGAAGGGTTCTGATATTAGGTCCTCATATAAAGCTATTAGACAATTATAATAATGGCCAGAATGGGACGGAGGGGATCCTTTAATAATAGCCGACAGGGGGGCAGCTTGATAATAATTGGCCTTGAGAGATGGCAACTTTCTAATAATGGCCATTAGGGTTCAACTCCATATTAATGGCCATAAAGGGGCAACTCCAATGGCCATGAGTAGGCAGAATGGCCACAAAGATGGGGTAACCCTATATTAATAGAATAATGAAACCTTTGTAATAATGGTTGTGAGGGGTGGCAACACCAAGAGGATGCATTTCTGTATTAATGGCCAAGAGGCGGAAGGACAACTTCCTAATAATGGTTCCAAAGTGGAGGGCGGGTCATGGGGGGTGGAAACTCTTTATTATTAGTGAGGAAGAACAATGCTGAAAAATGGCCACAAGGTGCCAGTTCCATTAAAAATGGCCATGAATAGGGACAACCATATAAATGGCCACAAAGTGGGGACAACCCTACAATTATTAGCTACATGGATGTCCTCTCCATGATGGATTTATGGTCATAGTTTTGTATTGGGATATCCAACAAGCTCCAAGTAGTGTTGGGTGGTCAGGTGACCCCAGACATATGGATACATTGTATATATATTTTGTTCATTTTGTATTTCCATGAGTGATCTGTACAGATGATGAAACTCCTCAGTTTACAGGTTGATGGGGTATTTTATTCCGTTAAACCTCCGTGAATGTTCTTTGATTTGGGTTCATTGCATATTGCCTCCATTTTATCATGCGATGTTCAGCCCGGCGGTTTGTTCTGCTCTAATGCTCCCTTGCACACCCGGCGGCTTCCCTCCTGTGTGTACAGAACGCTCGGTATAAATCATGGTTATTACCTGCAGTACATTGGGGCTTTATTCAATTCATAAGGACTGCAGAGTTAAATGGGTCCCAGCGAGGACATAAAATAGCTTCAATTACAGAATGTGGCTCAACGTTATGCCAGGAAAGTCTCTGCTCAACATCTGTCATTGCTTCTGTCCAGGACTTATCATGTCAGAGAGTCCCTGCATGAGGCCCAGACAGTGATGAATAAAACCTCCGAGATCGTCGTACAAGAGGCAATTTTAACCTGTTAGCGGGGTTTACAAACCTGAAAATCTTAGGCATTTTTAACCTTTTAAATATGCAATTTTCAATAAAATAACCCCTGGTGATCCTGCAATGAGGCCACTTCCTGTTATAGGGTGACAACGCTTGGTGCCTGCATTTCATTTCTGTTCTGTGTTGTCACCCTTGGGCTGTTGGAGATAACAGGTGATTATTTTCAAACACAATAAGCAGGCATGGTCTACTGTCATTGAGAAATAGCACGCAGTTATTGCTGGATTGACTGCAAATAGGCTGCAGGAGATCAGTAGCCTTGAGATGGAATAAAAAATAAAAAAGAACGAAACTGTTATATTTAAAAAAGCATGGAAAATTCACAGTTATGTATATGTCTGGGGAAATATCAACAAAAGGAATTTGCATCACTTCCTAAATAAATTAATAAAAGTTTATTAAAGGTAAAAAGAATGTTGCACAGAACTCCTATTCTGTTGAAGTACATAAAGTGGGAGGAGTCTGGAAATAAGTGGGTGGAGCTGACAACACTGCGAGGGATTTTAGTGCAGCAGAGCCAGCGTTGTCACCCTATAGACATGGGGAAAGTGTGCATCAATATATGTAAGAATATATATAATCTTTTCTTTAGATACACCTGATATCAGAAATAGTTGTGTATTTTGTTATATTCTTTACATTTGTACCTCAGAGGTGATATTTGGAAAGCTCCTCTAATAGTCTCGCAGAGATATAAAATCGGACTCCTGCCATTGTGTGACCTGCAGTAATCCACCAGCAGATCTTTCTGTAATTGGCCGTTATCTGGATCATGGATCCGCTTTCCTCTCCCTAAATTGTTTTATTGAATGTTTTTCCATTACAAAGTGTTACATTTGGCCTCAATTACGAAGAATGCTCGTTAACTCTATACCCCTCCCCCACTTGAATATTGGCATAGAATTTCATGGTCACATAGAACATTTAATTTGACCAAGCGTGTTATTAAGGCAAAACTCTGACTTAGAAAATTCCCAGTCCCTGCTCCCAACCCCCCACCTATTTATTTGGTTAAATTGTGGTGTCTTATGACAGGTCACCTGATGTACGGGGTCGGGGTGGGCTCTAAAATCATCTTGTTCTCACATATAGTAAAACATTGTGACTCCACCCAGTGGGCGTGTCCATGACACCCTAGCACAGGAAGTAAGGTGAATGACACTGAGCGTCATTCAACTTAGAAAATGATGAGCACCGAAAGTTTGGAGGGGTCGGTCTTTTCAGAATAACAATGACGTGAACAATGTTGTTAGCCCTGTGTAGTTCGCCAATCATTGACTACAGGACACCTCACTTTAATATTTATAGGTGTTTTGTATTCTGCTTGTTGGAGAATATTTGGCATTTAACCAGAAAGGTTTCTGTTGGAGTTTTTGGGTATTGCAGATTGTTGAAGGTCCAATAAATAATGGGAAAATTCTACATTTTCCCTTAAGGTTTTTACATTGCAATAAATGGAATTTTGAGAAATCTGTGATAAGGATAAAACTGGATTACTGTATAAGAATTGGTGAATTGGTGAACTTTCTTATAAGAATTTTTCCCCCTACCAGCAACTAATACTCAACAACACTTCTTCCAGGACTGAGGGTGTCCATATGTCCCCAACACTACTTGAAGCTGACCGATGAAGCGTGTTCTATTATAAATTGCATTCATAGCATTTGTGAGCTAAAATTTTTTTAAAACATAACTCCTTTTTTTTAGGACCCCATCCCCTCTCCACTCAAATATCCTTTTTCAATATTTTTGGATCTCGGCTTTCACTAAAAATAAAACCACGTGGTGCTTGCTATAATGATCCTTGTGACAACGCTGTGTTCCTGTATTACAGTCGTCCTCCTGTGTAGTCCCATGGGACTATGATGAAGGTTTTAAACCATGGTCGGCCTTGGTCACCACCAGGAAACCCAGATATGGGATTCACCCCACAGCTATGGCTGCACGTAGACAGGAAGCCACTGCAGGAAATCCGCAGCACTGAGGGGTAGTAAAGAATAAAAAAAAAGTGAAACCGTTATAATTACAATTTTATTCTATTAAAACAAAAAAACAGCAATTTTTCACGACGCACCATGCGTTACCCAATAAATGTCATCCAGTTAGCGTTTATATCCACTTTCATTTTCATAGGCTGTGACAACCTGTTAATTAATTTGAATAATAACTCGTTAGAGATCACCATGCAAAGTATAAATCCTTAAATATGCTTACTCCTGAAGGACGAGTTTTATTTACTGCTGCAAGTTATATGTCATAATTTACATGTGAATACATGCAGACGTGTAAGTTACTAAATAAAGCTGTCATATGGGTCTACATGGGGGAAGTCCAATGAGACGGCAAGATGGATGAGCATTGAATTACAGTATAGTAAAACCCCATGTAATGCATTGCAGCCTATCAGACTATAGATGGTGGCTGCATTACTCTTTTTTTCTTTATTTGCACCTGGAAGTCCTGTAAGTAACACTTTTCCTGTCCCGTGGTGACAACACTTACCATACTGTATCCTTAGAAAAACAGCGTGGCCACCCTACAACAGGAAGTGTGTTGGTACTAATGGACACCTCCTTCTCTCCTGTTCCATAAGTTAGCAAAGTTATTGCTCATGTTAGCAAAGATTTATGACACATTTAATGGGTATTTCTGGTCAAGTAACAGATAAAATTGAAGATAAACCAACCAAAATAAATCAAATGATGTACATTGTAATATCTATAGATGCTTTAGGATGCCAGGTGACACCATACGGTTTAATAGACCTCTACGGAAAGGGAGGGGTCTGATAGTTTCTGTGGCTTTGGGATAATTAGAATGATTTCCCAGTTTGTTTAATTGGCTTTAAATGACTTCCTAAACTTCAATTTTCAGTAATTTCAGTCCTTGGGGTTCCACCCAGTTTTCACTGATGCAACCCATGCAGGATAATCCCTCAGTGAATGAACAATCAGAGTGACTTGTGCTGAACTTCCTGGAGGAAGGAATGGATTTGGAGGTCTTCATGCTTGTGTGTGCATGAAAAGACCCTGACATATGGTAATTGGGTAATAAATGGGACAATTACTGGATTGACTTCTTTGACAATCTCTTGTTCCTGATGGTTCTGACCTTGTTCTTGTCTGATTCTGGGATGATGACTTTGGATTCTGATCACCACTTTGGGGGGTTCTGTTTACTGGCTGCTCTGTTGATGTAAATCCAACCTCAACCGTCACCAAATCCCCCCCCCCCCCCAACTGTCTACCCTTCCAATTTATTGCCTTCATGCTGCTTTTCTTGGATGACTATGACCTCAATTTATCTTTCAATTTGCTTCATCTTATTGTTCAATATTGTTCAATCTTACTGATTTCATAGATTTACTGTTCTTATGTCTGAAGTGAATGGGCTGTAGCAAGGCAACCTGAAATCTGTCTTTTGGTAAATGTTTCCCCCACTATGGAAGGGTGGCCAGATTCTTCGAGACTCCTCTGCTCTACAAAACTGGTGTCAATGGCTGGTGGCACCTGGAGGTAGATTTTATGTTTTATGGATGAACGTCTCTAACAAAGACTCCTTTTTGGAATCCAAAATCTGATTATTGGTGTTGGTAGACAGATACAGTCAACACATTTTGGTGGATCTTTGGACCTGGACCCTCTTCTTCCGGGGCTTAGAATTGTAAACCAAAAAACATTCAAGCTTTGTAACTAACCTTTTGGATGTTGGTAGCTCATTGGTGTGTTTTCTCTCTAAAACCCATCTCTCTAAAAGCCAAACCATTTTTGAGCCATACTAATTCTCAAATCCCCCTAGAAGGGGTGCACCGATCTCCAAAATCACTTTGGTTGTCTTCTCGTTTGTTGATTTCTTAGGTTTACTAATGGTCTTCATTGTGAAGTAAATGGGCTCTAGTAGGGGGGCAAATTTGTAGCTGCAACCTTTGAACTGTCGTGTGCAGAATGTTATCCCCACCTTAAAGGCTTCTGATGGTGCCCAGATGCTTCATAGAGTCTTCTTCTCTAGATTTAATGTTTGGTGGATAAGGAATCTCTCCAACAAAGACTACTTTTTGGAATCCAAAATCTTTTTATTGGTGTTAGTAGACAGGTAACGTACAGTCAACACATTTTGGGGGATCCATGGACCCTGTTCTTCAGGGTTTTAGGGATAGCTGTAAACCAAAAACATTTGTACTCCATAGCTAACCTTTTGGATGATGGTAGCTCATTGATGTGTGGCTTTGCCTTCTCAGTGGCAAAAGCCAAAAAGCTACCATTGCCCAGAAGTCACCTCTAAAGGTTAAACCACAAACCCTGAAACAGAGGGTGTGTATTGATCTCCAAAATCATGTTGGTTGTATTTTTTTGGACAGCTCATGCCATTTAAAGGGTTTTGGATCTTGGCATGTAATGTCCTGAGTCTTTGAGGAGCTCCTCACTTACCCCACCTTATTACTCTGATGAAGAGTCAGTACACCAACTGGTACCTCCAAGTGTGTTGAAGAGCTCAGGACCAAATTCTGGACCTAACACATATTCATCTACTGAACCCATTGATCTTGGGTTTTGACCATATGACACTACCTAGAAATTGTCCAGAGTTAGCTGTTAGATTAAGGACTTGCTACCTTGTTTCTTAATTATCACTCAAGGGCTTCGCTTTCGGTGCATGCCAAAGGACTAGACTGGTCACAAGCTTTGCCTTTAAATGGTACAATATGGAATAAAGATTTTTTTTAAGTCAAGCGTGTATCTGATGAGCTGAACTTTTCTTCCACTTTCTGCTCTTGTATTGGTGTGGGAAGTCACAAGAGACAAGAGGTGAACACTTAACGGTTGACCTGTAATCCCTATGTACTGCCTGGGTACTTCCTGCACCAATGTCCTGTTTAATCTCCAGGCTTTGAGTGATGGGCTGTGCTGCAGGGCATTTATTTCCAGCTGCCAGCAATAATCAGGTGTGTGTTTCTGACAGATGTCATCAGTGCATCTTTTTTCATGATTAAATAGAAATTCTTTTTCTTGAAAAAAGTTTTTTTCCAACCTGCTTGGGCTCTCTGTCAGAGCTTGCTGGGAACGTCACGATGCTTTATTGTGATCTTGTCACTCCGTCCTTAGGTCTTTTTTGAAGAGAGAGCATTTTCAAGGACAGATTTAGATTTTTTTGCAGTTTATATGTTTAATCCTCTGTTAGGCCTAAAGGTGATTCAGAATTGCACAGCTTTTGTATGGGATTAATGCACCCTGTCAGTGGATCTTTTTATACTACCATATAGTGTATTTGCTAAATACGTCTTTTGTGCAATTTAACGTCTGTGAAGATTTCTACCTGATCTCAAAATCGGGAGATTTAGTTGTACAGGATGCTCTTAATAAACAATGTGTGTGTTATTACATTTATTGGTAGTCAGTCTTTGAATAAAGGACACAAATAGATCTGATGATTGGCCAAAGTCACCTTCAGGGTTTTTTTCCTCTTTCCTTGTGGATGTATTACCAACAAATCAACGGAACCTAATTGTAATGGTTTGCTTGATACTCTGATGGGCAGAGCTTTCTAACTCATAATCTCACCACTCTCTAAAATAGGTGCTTATTGTTTTTAAAAACCTACCTAGCCAAATCTAATCTTGACATGGATGGGTGGCCAAGGACCCCAAATTGAATCAAGCTGGAATCTAAGATCCTGCATCATACCTTTATGCTTAGCTGCAGACCAGTCTGGATGTCCATGCTGATTCCTATCCACAGCTGAAAGCACCTCCAATGTGCACAGAACATGGACCATGGAGCTGGATACTCCAGGAGCTCTTGTGGTGTCCATGCATTGACAGGCCAGTGCTGCTTTGCAATCACCTTGCAAATGATCACCTTGCAATCATCATGCAAGTGGAACCTAAATATTATTAAGCAGGTAATTATATTTTTTAGGCCTACCAGCTTACATCTCCTGTGTTTTCTTGTATTGCAGTTACTTCCAGTAATCTTTACCTAAATGTCTATTATTTTCAATAAATTATTTCTTATTCTCTGCACCTCCCCAAAGTTAAAATTCAGTTTTCTGCACTATTGGCATATCCCATCAAAAGATCTTTCAGGGTCCATGTCTTTCATTGTCTGCATTTCTGTTTAGTTGATAATCCTGAACATCTGGCTGGCTGTAATTGCTGTGTACCTGTCACACCCTGTTAATTATTATTTTTTGGCTCTTTTTCATGTCCAGCCTCTTTACTCAGCCTAAGATGCTGATGCAGTTGATAGACCAAAATAGAACATTCCAATTTTTTTTTGCAGAATTCAGGTTTCAACTAGATTATTCTTATTTATACTTGCTATTTGTACAGAGCAATATAAAGTGAAACTTGTTTGGACTTGTGCAGAGACCTCTGTAAGTTCTTGCAAAACAAATAAGGAAACTAACAAAATGAATCAATAATTAGTTCTATGGCTAAAATCCTGTTGGTTCCTGACCATTACACCTACCTATATGGGCAAAAGTATGTGGTCACAGTTTAGTGAAGACCCTTTTCTGTTCCCCCATGACTGTACCCCGGGGTACAAAGCCAGCTCCATAAAGACATGGGGTCACCAGTTTGGTGTGGAGGAACTCCAGTGTCCTGCACAGAGCCCTGACCTCAACCCTACTGAACACCTTTTTGATGAATTGGAATGGTGAATGTGTTTTACTGAAAACAATTAAGGTTTAAGTAAACTAAATCTTTTGTTTGTAGCCTTGGAAAATATACATAAGGATTAGAACTCCTGTCAGGTTTCTATTGTTGCTTGTGTCAATGCTGGGGAGATTCACCTTTAATGTTTGTCCTGGGGACCGTTATATGATAAATGAAGTGATGCTAAATATTTTTTAGTTGTCACAACTGTCTAAGAGAGGATTTGCTGTCTTTGGGAAGAGATATCTTCCCGACTGGACTGGACGCAGGCAGCAAGAAACTGAGGTCCTCAGTAGGAGACCTGGGGTAGGGGAAAAAGCTCTTCTGCAGTCAGTAGAAGACCAAAGACACTCGGTAGGAAAGCCAATGGACTCATTAGAAGCACTAGGGTAGTCAGGTGAAGCTCTTGGACATTCAGGTAAAGACCTAGGACACCTAATATGAGAACGCAATATGAGACTGGATAGACTCCACTGGCCAGCCTTTTGAAAATACAAGGCATTTGATAGAAAACCTGGGGTTTTCAGAAGGTGACCTTCTGGAGCCAGTGGAAGTTTGGGGCAATCAGGAGGAGCCCTTAGGTCAAACCCTATGGTCAGCTATTAGAAGACACATGATACTTGGTGGAAGGTCTAGGGCTTTCAGTAGTAGACCCAAATGGACTTTAGTGGAAGCACTGAGTATTCATAGGAAGCCCCAGAGCTTCTACTAAGAAGCCCAGGTCAGTTTGAACCCATTGTAGAACTAGTAGAAGACCCATGTTAGTCTGTAGAAGACCTTGAACTTTAGGTAAAAGACCCAATGGACAGTCAGTTGAATTCACATGATACCTAGTAGGATACTTATTTGGAAGCTGAAGATCTGAACATTCAGGGGAAGCCCAGGGGAAGTCAGCCAAAACAAGTCACATGATTCTTGGTAGAAGACCCAGGGCTCAGTGGACTCAGTGGAAGCTCCAAGCAATTGGGGGCAGTCAGTTGAACCCACCTGATACTTGGTAGAAGACATAGGGCTTTTCAGCTCTGAGCATTCAGGAGAAGCCCAAGGTAAGTCAGTTTGAACCCTTTAGTCAGTCAGTGGAAGACACAAGATTCTGGGTAGAACCTAAGGCTTTCAGTTGAAGTCCCATTGGACTCAACAGAAGCTCTTAGTTTTCAGGAGAAGCCCAGGTGTAGTCAGCTGAACCCTTTCAACCAGTAGAAGGCACATAATACTCTGACCTAGGGCTTTCAGTCATAGACTTAGAATACTCAGTAGAAGACCTAGTGAGTGGTAGTCCCTCTGGCTAGAATTACGAACAGTCTCAAACTAAGGAATGTTCAAATCCACATTGTTCTTTACTTTCTGATAAAAGCACAGGTGAGTCTGTAGTGGAACATGGTTAAGATGGACAATTACTCCAGTCATTCTAATCTTGTTTCTTCTATGTCAATGAAAACCTTAGAAAGAGAACACATGAGGCAAAATAAAGGAACAGCACAACTTGTATTAAGGTATCTTAGGAAATCTTTTTACAGAATAAATTGACTGATTTATTAAAATGTTTATTCTGTTAAATCAGCAGTCAGTATTAGAAAAAACTATGATGATAATAAAAAAAAAGTTTGTGAACTTCAAACACGCCAAGTCGAAGATATTACAAGCTCCCTGCTGTTCAGAATGGATCTCCGCTCTTTCATCCTTTTGTGTGTTTTATTTTTACCATGGGCAAATCAATTCCGAAAGTTAAAATTTATTTAGTTTAATTTAAGCCTGAACTCCAGCCTCGTTTGTGTTATAAAAAATGCATCTCTTGCTATCCAGTAGTCAAATTCTATCTATCAGTACCCCCCGCACACTCTTTCAGTTGTTCACTGCTGGTGCAATAATTCTCAGCATCATGCTGCTAACTTCATGTGAGCCCAGGACATCAAGGACCCATCCCCTGGGGGTATGACATTGGGCCACCCTGGTCCTATAGGAATACACTGCAGAAAATGACGCCACATCATTACATGATGCCACTCTCATCTAGTGACTTGAGCAAAGATTTCAGGACTTTACTGAATTTTAAATCAGCTGAATGCATTTTAAGTACATCAACACAAAGCTATGCAAATTCAGACAATCATATTGTAAGCAGCCAAAGCCTCATAACATATTGAGTTATTGTAAGTTCATTAGGCACCCCTTTATAATAGATTGGGGTGCCATGCTTAAGAATTGTAACATACCTCAGTATTTTTAAAGTATTTTAAAGTTTTTACAGTACAGTGCTCCTAGATGGTTTACATCTGAATTGTGGTGCACTACTACAGAAAGATTACAGTGTGCTACCTATGTACATTGGGGTGCCTAATAAAACCGTTGGCACCGTCACATACTGCAATTATTCCTGTGCATTCTCATGTGTTGCAGTAACACCTATTAGTGTGAATGGGGTCACTTTTCCCAGTTTTTGGGGTTTCTAAAGAAAAAGTCTAATTAGGAATAAGTGAAATTCTGTTAAGAGCTTAAAGTGGCAGTTTAGGGTAATTATTTGGTGCACTTTGTTTGTCTCATCATTCTTTTTTTTTAACACACAAATATACAATGATGTGGCATCTATTAAGCCAGGGGATTCTTATTTCTGTGTCCCATCACATCACCATTGGGTAGATTTTAAATGATGAAGATGAAAATGGAGTCAGACTGTGTCAGTGATTTGCGTTATGTTATGTCTGTTCCTTTCAATGTCTTCTAACCGCTCCTTTCAACCGTTGTGTTTGTTACGTAGCTTGTACTTCACAATAGATTAACACGAACACTAAGAATTCTCCTGTATGATCATAAGTTGTCAGGAATTCTGTGTCCCTCAACATATGTCTCCGGGTTTGCTGTTGCTGTAGAGTGGAAAATAACATTAATTTGGCAATCAGTAGTTGCTTTTACACATTTTTATTTTACTTCTATGGTATATGCCAAGGTCAGTAATTAAAGAAAATAAAACGTTGTATTGCTTATACAGCCAACACAAACCTTGACCTAGCTCCATGCTTGTCATTGATGACCTGGTTTCATCATGGTCATCACTGACCTGGTTTCTTGTTTGTTGTCATTGACCTGGTATGCTTCTTACTGTTGACTTGGTTCCATGCTTGTCATCGTTGAGCTGGTTCCACAGTTGTCATCATTGGACTGGTTCTTTGGGTTTCATTGTTGACCTGTTTCCTCGGTTGTATTAGCTGAACTGGCTCCTCAGTTGTCATTGTTGATCTGGTTCCATGCTTCTCATTTTTGGCCTGGTTCTATGTTTGCAGTCATCGACCTGGTTCACTGTTAACTTGCTTCCATGCTTGCCATCCTCATGATTCTTTGATGTACTATACTTCTATGCCAAATTTTCACTTTCCTTTTTTTTGTTCTCTAAAGATCTAACTCAATGCTTGTCATTGTTGATCTGATTTCATGGTTGACATCAAGGACCTGGTTCCACTGTTGACATGGTTCCATGACATTCAACTTTGAGCCAGTTCCATGGTTGTCATAATTGAGCTGGTTCCATGTTTCAACTGATCTTCTTCCATGGTTGTTATTGATGTTCTTCTACGTGCATGTCATTGACCTGGTTCCACGGTTGTCATTATTAACCTGGATTCAAGGTTGTCATCAGTTTACTTGGTTCCACACTTGCCATCGTTGACCTGATTCCACAGATATCATTGTTTTACCTGGTTCCTTGTTAGCAATCGTTGCCCTGCCTTGTGATTTTTATGACTCTTTGATGTGCTATACTATTATGCCAAGTTTTCACTTTTGGTGGTTGTCGTTGTTGAGCTGGTTCCATGGTTGGCATTATTCATCTGCTTTCATAGTTATTATCAGTTTACTTGTCAGTGTTGACCTGGTTCCATGCGTGTCACTGTTAACTGGTTCCATGCTTGTCATCTTCATAATTCTTTGATGTGTTATACTGTTGCGCCAAGTTTTTTACTTGTTCCTTTTTCACTGAAGACCTGACTCCATGCTTGTCATTGTGACCAGATTTCATGGTTATCTTCATTGACCCAGTTCCATGCTTGTCAGTGGTTGTAGTCATTGAGCTGGTTACATGGTTGGAATTATTATTCTGGTGTCATGGTTATTATCAGTTTACTTGGTTCCATGCTTGTCAGTGTTGACCTGGTTCCATACTTGCCAACGTTTTACTTGGTTCCATGTTTGCCATTGTTGACCTGGTTCCATGGTTGTCACTGTTAACTTGGTTCCATGCTTGTCATCCTCATGATTCTTTGATGTGCTATACTGTTATGCCAACTTTTCACTTGTTCTTTTTCTGTTCTCTGAGTTCAGCCAGCATAGCACAGGATAAATAGTTCAGTAGCAGATGTTTTTTCTGTCTTTCATTGATGCTGAAGGCAGTTCTGGATGGTCTGTGCTGTCCCAGTTTTCTTTGGGAGCTAGTGTTACATGACAAAGTAGAATCTTGAAAACTTCCCTGGCAGACGTGTCCAACACATCCATTCAAAATCGTGCTTTAGGTATTAGCGTAGAAATAAACCCAAACTTAACAGTATTTTGTTTGCTACAGCACTGCAAATCATACAGATTGCAACAAAAGAAAGTAATAAAATACTAATTTTCATCTTTTTTCTTCCTTTGTACTCACGGCAGGGGTACTTGCAAAGTTATTTCACAGTCATTATTAGCTCTGCCGATCTTCATTGAATTTCAGCACTCGGAAAACATTTTTCTTCTTCATCTTCTCACTTTGGTAAAACAAATCTTTTCCTGCTTGTGTTTTCACGTATGCCCATCTTTAGAGCTGATCTCTCACAAATCTTGTCTGCGGAATATCATTACCTGAGGAAGAAGAAGTGATCTTCAGCCTGTGAAATGAAAATGCAGCTTCTGCTGCAGTTCACTTGCTTTGGATTATAGGCGTTTAGAAGGATTCCATGCGAAACGCACATAGGTGATATAGCAGTAGATGGTCTCCTTCAAGGAATGAGCCCTTCCCCCCCCCCGGAGATGGATACATTTTATAACAAAGAGATAATCCCTAGACTGAATCTGGCTGATAATAATTTTTTGTATCAATAAACTATTTACAAGATTTTATTTTATAGGGTAGCCACTGTCACTTAGGGATCTATGGAACTTCAAGGTTCTTCCAAAGGTTGCTAATGTTTCTTCCAACTGTAAACCAGCTGATTGAGCTCCCATTTCCATTAATTCATTCACAGTTTTAGGGCCAAAACCACTTGATAGAGATGGCTGCATGACTCCAATGATGATTTCAGTTTAAAGGTGGAATTCCATCAGCCACCAATCTTTTGGTTTTTCCACTGACTGCTAAATACCTGTTTTTCAGCAGGGGTTCTACAAGACCTAAAATGTTTCCCCAATGTTAAGAAAGGCTGAATATGCTCATATTTGCTTCCTTTTGGTCCTTCACATAAGCCATTGAAATATTTTTATCATTCTTGTTCAATAAGTCCAAAACAATCTCTTTTGGTCCTGCTGGAAATTCAATGACTGCATTTTTATATGTTTCATTGGTTGCAACTATTCCTTAAGTCCCATATGGGTACTAAATAGTTGTTACCTGAAGCATTCATTGGCTGCTTGGTTACTTCCAAGACAAATGATTGGATATTGGTAGGAGGTGACCCCCTGTGAGGTCATTAGCAGTTGGTTGTAATGATCCAGCATGGTGGAACACTTGTGCCGTGCATGTGATCACCAATGCTCTCGTTGATCAATAAAAGTCTAGCATCTGTATGGACCTAATAGACTTAAGCTGCGTACACACTTGCAATTTTTGTGTCCTTTCCAACGACAAGGGAGTGCACGATGCATGAACGGTGTTGTACATACAGCACCGTTCTGCTCTATGGAGAGGGGAGGGGGAGAGCGACGGAGCGGCACCCTGCTGCGCGCTCTCCCCTTCCCTTTCATTACGATCGGTCGTCGTCCATCGTCCATGGATCCGCCAGGATGGTCGTTCGGACGATGGACGACACCGACTGTACACACGGCAGATTTTCGCCCGATATCTGGCCGATGCCGATTATCGGGTGATAAAAATCTGACGTGTGTACGGGGCTTAACACAACTTTCCTATTGTATGAATGTAAGGAGAGGGGGGAGGAGGACACCTCCTGTGCTAAGTTGATAATATTTCTCCTCCATAGATAAAATGTGAAAGCACGTAGCAAGAAAACAGATACAGCCACCACATCTAAGGACTGGTGAGCTGAAATGAATTGTTTTTTTTCTTGGGTTAGATGAATTTTAAATTGAAACTTGCAGTCATGTATGCAAAAAGTAACACAATAACACTAATACAAAGATCACTGAATGTAATAAAGTAAATTATTCTTTCCCCTGGAAGAAAGAAAAAAGATAGAATGAAAGTAGTCTTATTTTTAGTATATTTCACCTGCAACAATTGTTGACTTTTTTCCCATGCAATGACCAAATAATGGTTACTTTATATGATAACAAAGCCCTGGGAACAATGGCAACATGCAACCAATGACACACCAGTATCTGTTTGCAGATTGTAAAAGATAATCATTGACCTGCAAGGAGATAATTGTACACCTGTTCAAATACCAAATATTGTTTGATGTATTGTTGACCTGAACAATGGATAAAGATGAAATGATTTTAGTTTTAGCTTTTGTCACATTGGCAATCAGATAGCCAGAGTCAGGATGGCTAAGAGGTCTCAATGCAATCTCTATGGAATTTCTCCCATTTGATGTTGCTGCCCTGTTCCCTTAAGGCTGCGTGCACACGTCCAATGGTACTCCCCAGGGAAGATGGAGGGCTCATTTAATGAGGGGGAGGCTGGAGGGCAAATTTAACTAAGGGGAGGCTGCCCTGTTGCCCTAAGGCTGCGTACACACGTCCAATGGTTCTCGTCCGATATTCCACTCAGGGCCGATATCGGACGAGAATCTGGCGTGTGTACAGGGCCCGTCGTCCATCATCTAAACGACTGCCCTGAAGGATCCACGAATGATGCATGGCGAACGATCCGAATGAAAGCTAAAGGGGGGAGCGCGCATCAGGGTACCGTTCTGTCGTTATCCCTCTTCCCTCCGCATAGAGCAGAACGGTGCTGTATGTACAGAGCTCATTCATACATCGTGCAGTCATTGTAGGAAAGGATCGTGAAAGACCCTATCCAACGACAATGATTGCACGTGTGTATGTAGCTTAATATTCTGTAACCTCTGGGGCAAGTGGGAGGGCAACTCCAGAAAGCTATTGAAAAGCTAACCAATATGTAGCACTAGTGACAGTCGCCCATGTGACCACATACAGTTCCTCAATTGTTACTAGAAACTGATGAATAGTGTTTGATCCACCAGCAAAAGAATGAACAATTGCTGTCCTGTTCTATGGAATTAGGGGGACAAGGGGGAGACATCCTAAAACAACTATGGTTGTTAATGTCAAACATTTAATGATCCAGCACAGCATATCCCTAAACCACTGCCCATGCTACTTGACCGCACTCAATTACTTTACCCTCCAAGCATAAAATACTAAAATTAAGTAGATCAACTTTATGTCTTGTAAAAGCAATTTAAAATGAAGAAAAAATTAATTTGCGTTTTACGTGGTGATGCATTCCTTCAGTGAGCCCCCATGAATTCCTTCTATCCATTGCAAAGGGCTGCATATCCCCAATGCATGGGGCTACAATGCATGCTCTGTGTCTTCTTTTGTAGCTACATTACTGTGCTATAGAAAGCAAAGACTACAAGTGTGACTCCGACCCCCATCCATGAAACGCAATGCAAGGAATCTGGGGACATGGAGTTTTCTTATAGGAAGGAAGCTGATTTTGCAGCCTCTCTGCTGCCCTCTGAAACCACCAAGGCTGCATAAGTTACATGTTTTCTAAGAAAACAATGGTAATATTATTATAAATATTATTATTATTATTATTATTAATATTATGAATAAAATTAATATTAATAATATTAATAAGCAGAATTTTTATAACACCAACATTTTAACGCTGTACATTTCTTATATATTATATTATTATAAAACAATTGTGTACTTTTGCACTTTATTAATTCCTAATGTGAAGAATGAGGCTTTAATTTCAGAATCTCTTGGCAGGATCAACAAGTAAAGGGCACAGGAAAGGGGGAGAGGACGTCTGTGTAAATTCCAACCACAATAATTGAGTCCACTGCTTAGATTTGTGTCTGGCATTTTAGAATTAATCCTGAGCATTAATTTGTTCCTGTTCATATTTCCTGCGCCTGACTAGGAACAGCGGATAATTCTTTTCCTGGAAGGTCTGAGCTATTAATACCGTATCGCTTACGAGATTGGTAAAGCGTCGTCTCACATAGCCAACCTTTCCTCTTAGTAGAAATCACATCATTTAATGGGAATTTGGTGTCACTTAAATTATTGATGCGTTCTATAGTCTTGTGTGTTGATAAATCTCGCAGAACTTCCAAATGGATTATCTTTAGCTCCGCTAAGCGCCCTCCTGGCTTTATAAATATTGCATAATGCACAGTGGCCGGATAAACAGCGAATAATGCCGCGTACGCCGCGCTAAATGACAGCTGGGCTGGAGGGGACCGCGGTTTATGTAGATGTATTCATATCTTTATAGCTCTTAAGGAAATTCACATTTCACTTTGAGTGATTTTCACATTATGACCGTGATTTAGGTGTGAAAGGGTCGATATATCTACCGGCGATATGTGACGCCATTGATGAGATAAGCTGGTTATAAAAAATAATAATAAAGTTATTTCCTCAGTCTGTTTTGGAGCTAACTAGGCCCAGAGATAAACCCCGGATGATGCAAAAGGGTTTAAAGAACCGCGACAGCTGCCGGAACTTTGTAAACCCCTAACTAGAATAGACAGGTTGTGAGTGGCCAAAATAAAAAAAGGAAAATAATCACCTTTGTGCAATCCCAGTTCCTTTTTTTGTGCTAGATGTTGATAATAATAATAATAATAATAAAAAAAGGAAAAACTACCTTTTGGCCATCCCAGTTCCTTCTTCTGTGCTAAGTATTAATAATAATAATAATAATAATAATATTAAGAGGCCATAAGAAAAATCAACTTTTTGTCATCCCAATTACTTTTTTAGTGCTAGGTGTTTATAATATTAAAAAAAAAAGTTACTATAATCGATTGAAGGTTCTGCCGTTTCATGTTCAGGGGTACACAGGAGGATTGCACAGGTACAAAAGGAGTGACTCCCTCTAGTGGCACCAGGGTGCAGGGAAAAAAACATGCTTTCTGTGGTCTGTGCAGAGAATTCATAGCAAGTGGGAGGGGCCAGCAGGTTGCTGTACATAGCTTCCTTTGAATTTTGGTCATGCCCACACATGTTAATGAGCCTCAATGAGAAAAAGAACTGAAATACAATGAATGAAAGGGGAACCAGGGAAAGGCAGGACTAGAATAGTGTTTCTAAACCAGGGTCACTCCAGAGGTTGCCAAAGGGTTCCTTGACCAATTTGCACTTCGGAAGTAAGCTTAAGTGAAACCAATTTTTTTGGGGTGCTATCTGTAAGGGAGATATTCTTCCCCCTGACCACCATGCTAATCTATTGGGGTAATTTAAGGGGTTCCTCCATGTTAAAAAGGGTCAAGGTCTGACGTTCTTCAGTTTCCAATGTACATTGTGCAGTGCAATCAGAGGAAGCAAAGTCAGTCCAATAGGGGAGCCGATACAACTGTAAGACTGAAGGGGAGGCTAGAGAGCAGATTTAATGAAGAGGGAGGCTGGAGGGCAGATTTAACAAAGAGGGAGGTCAGAGGGCAGATTTATTAAAGGGGAGGTTAGAGGGCAGATTTAACAAAGAGGGAGGTCATGAGACAGTTTTTATGAGGAAGAGGCTGAAGGGCAAATCAAAATATTCCAAAAACAAATGTTTATAGTCAGGACTATGGTACACTTGTAATCCAATGCAATGTTCACAACTTGATCATTTATTCTTCCATTTCCTTGTTTCCAGCACACTCTGGAGTCAAATCTTACCAGCTTGGTCAAGCACAGCAGTGAACTTGAAACACAAATGGCGAAACTCATTCAGATCTGCCAGCAGGTGGAGGTAAGAAGTCTCTCTGATACTAATTATAGTTCCATGTATTATTAGCACAATGAATATGGATGGTGACGCAATGCTCAGCGATGGCAGGTTCTATCTGCATATAGACTTCCATTGTTATGTAGAATAAAGAATAAATGGAATCTCCATCCTCTGAAATATAAAGGAAGCCAAAACCCTTCTAAGCAGGATTCAATTCACTTTAATAAGGAGTAACGAGAAATTCCTCCCTTGACCCCCCTAAGGAAATCAGATACCCTCCGGATTACCAATCCTATAAATAATAATAGCTAGGTATATTTTGTGCATATAGATTCAGCTTTTCCTAAATCTGGAGGAGGGGTGTCTAGAAAAAGACCTAACCCCAATCCCGGAGATGTCTAACAGGAGCCTTTCCATTAGCAGAGGTTAAACTTCATGTTTCCAAGTTTACTTTATGGGTCATTTATACATTGAAATAGTAAAATATTCCAGCCTCTTCTATCCCTTATTTCTTCCCACCATCTTTAATTTGCCGTTTTCCAGGCTGTATCTGGCTGTAGGTGGGTCAAAGTGTGAATGATATGGCATTGCCCCTTGCAGCATCCACCCCACGGGTACAAGGCGGCTTGATGGCATAACCCTGTGTATTGGGTCATTGATATCCGGTGTGCTATAGAATAATTGGGGCTTCAATGAACACATAGGGCAGCCGATGCTGGATCTCTAAGCATTGCAAAAATTGCATTCTTTGCCATTTTTCAAATTTATTTTAGTTTGCCTTTGGGTTTTTGTATGTTTTCTCTAACCAGGAGCTGGATTAGGGACTGTTTTTTGTAGGATGTTGAAAAGGAGTACATGCTTCATAGTCATGGAGATTTATCTTTCCACCATACCAATTATCTCCAGTTGCTTCCCATTGTTTCCGCTGAACAATATAATATTGGATATCAATAAACTCATCTCGTACAGTTGCTGCGTAATACTGTCGGAGCAGCACAGCCTTTGTAAAGTGCTGAACGCGGTGAAGGTTCTGACACTTTGTACTCTTGCATTGAATGCATTAAATTTGATGGTTGTCATGCTGAAACCTGAAACAGCCATGGAGCGGGAAGGATTTCATAGCCGGACTATGTGTCTGTGTGATCAAATACTAAAATTCACAAAAACCCCAGAGAGGGGCAGAAAGGTGAGGCCAGTCCAGACTCAAATGTAGCATTGTGTTCATGTTATTATTCTTGACAAGCGATGTTGTGTATTTCATTTGTCATAATATAAAGCAAGTATAGTTTTTTATAAAGTGAATCTGCATCGATGCTTTGGGTGTTCTAATACGTAAATGTTCCTAACAAACAGTAACTGAGCTGTAAAATAAATTGACCTTTGTAGCTGCAGGCACTGTGGAGCAATTTAACCTCAAAGCTCACATTGGAAGCAAGAAAGTCATTTAGGTCATTCTCCCAGTGGCTCAGCCCCCTCCTCCTTCTGTGGCTTAGCACCCCTTCCTGCACCCTGACAGCCATAGCTCAGCAGCTCAGGTACCCTTCCCAGCAGTAACTCAGGAGCTCAGCTACCCTTCCCAGCAGTAACTCAGCAGCTCAGCTACCCTTCCCAGCAGTAACTCAGGAGCTCAGCTACCCTTCCCAGCAGTAACTCAGCAGCCTGGTTTCCTTCTTAAGCAGTAACTCAGCAGAGCAATTATGCATTCTTGTAATGACTTTGTTTAGTTTACCCTGCTTTTCACTCTCAGCTATAACTTAGCAGCTCAGCTCACCCTGCTTCTCCCCCCTAACAGTAGCATAGCAGCTCAGCTTCCCCCTTAAACATTGACTCAGATGATTACCTTATCTTACTCCTTCTCCCATAAAGAAAGCATGTTTAGCTGTTAAATCTACTGGGAGGAGGAAGTAGGGTGGGCCCAAAAGTCACTGTTAATCGGGGACAGCTGATCTGCTCAGAGAAGAAATCGGTCTGCTCAGTCACATCAGGCAGGGGAAGCAGAGCTGCCTAGAGAATAGAGCAGTGTGCTCCGTCACAGCTGGGTATAGGTGAGCTGAGCTGCTGAGAGAGTAGAGCATAGTGCGCAGTCACTGCTGACACAAAAAAAGCAAGGGGAGCTGATAATTCAGTACTGGTAGGAACAACAACTGAGCTGCCAAGAGATGGAGCCAGTGTACTTAGTACCTGGGTGGGAATAGCTGAGCTGCTGAGTGAGCAATGAACGATGCTCAGTCACTGCTAACATGGGAATGCTGAGAGTCACTTCTGTTAGGAAGAAGCCAGGTGAGCTGATAATTCAGTTATGATAGAAACAACTGAGCTGCCAAGAAATGGAGCCAGTGTACTCTAGTTACTGAGAGGGAATAGCTGAGCTGCTGGGAGAGCAAAGCATGATGCTCAATCACTTTTGTTAGGGGAATGTTGGGAAGTAACTTCAGTTAGGGAGAAGCAAGGAGAGCTGATAATTCAGTACTGGTAGAAACAACTGACCTGCCAAGAGAGGAAGCCAGTCCACTTAGTAACTGGGAGGGAATTGCTGAGCTGCTGAGATAGCCGAGCATGATGTCCAGTCACTACTGACAGGGGAATTTGGGAAGTCACTTCTGTTCGGAGGAAGCAAGGAGAGCTGATAATTCAGTACTGGTAGAAACAACTGACCTGCCAAGAGAGGGAGTCGTTGCATTCGGTACCTGCGAATGGATTGCATAGCTGCTGAGAGAACAACTTCTATTCTTTCACTTCTTCTGTGATACTTACTGTGATATTTAAGTATAGATCTTTCCACAATGCCTGCAGCTACAGAGTTTTGTAATGGCTCAATTTAAAGCTTACTGCTAGTTAATTATATATAAACAAAACGCTGCCAGGCGGGTCAGAGGTTCACTGTACATTTTTAATTTTTACCTCCAGGAGGTCATGATCTTTTTTTGTTGATGGTTAATATTGCCAAATGGCACAGCTGTTTAATAAATAACTTTCTGCTTTCATTAAAAGAAGAACAAAGCTTCTAATTAATCTGCACTGCAGCTACCAAATAAAAGCCAGATGTCAGTCTTGCTGGAGATTCATATATATTATATACAAAGCACTCTGGGTGATGCTGTGATTTCTAATTTGTTAGGACACTCAGTGGCCATGCATACCAGAGCCAGCACATGGACTGAAGGACAATAGAAGGTTCTTGTGGACCCCTCACGGGCTCATGTTGTGCTACTTTATGTTCGCAGTAATGAAGTCTGTGTGTCCTAACAGATACATTGTACCCTAAACTCTTTGCATAATAATAATGCTGTGTTTAGCAAAAACAATGCCTGCTGTCATTCTGCTGGGGCGGCAGAATGGTCAGTTAATTAAATTACCTGTGTGAATAAAGGTGACTGTGCTGAGAAATGAGAAATTAATTCATATACTGAACGCTATTATTAGCTGCAATAAAGAAGAGCCCCCTTTTAACTTCTAGCAGGCAGAGATTTTTGGCTGATGGAGCTTTTTATTTCTTTCTTTTTATTCTTACCTTACCTGTGCCCAGTGCAGGGTACACGCCTGGCAGTCCGGGAATTCAGCCAAATACCAGTACCTTGTATCTCCATTGAATATATTTTAATACCCGGCTTTGATTTAGCTAATTATATTCCAGGTGCATTTGAACAAAATGTTAAAATCTTCAGCTGTGAACAAAATGCCAGATTTAATTTGTGATCACCCAGGGCACAAATCTCGGGTCTGCAGCTGTCCTCAGATTTAGTGTACCAGTGGCAGACGTAGCCAACAGTGGGTCCCTGTGCAGGATTGGTTTGGGGCCCCTGTTGGCTGAGGAGGGTTCAGTAGACTTTGCACCTCCTTATGTCCGCCCCTGTAGTGTTCTAAACAACCAACAGGAGTGGTCACTTTTGTTTTGAAATGGGAAGGACACAACGGGGTGCCTTCCACTCATTCTCCCCTCTACATGAAAGGAACAGCACTGTCTGCACAACATTTGTTACTGCTTCTGCTGAAAACAATCACACAGCTTTGTAGTTGGTTTCCTTTATACAGCAGCCACAGCCTGGGAGGAAAAGCCCATCTCCTTATACAGTGCTGCAATCACTCTCCAAGGAAGCAGGGGTCTCTCTACAGAGATACACCAGCAAGGGGGTGTATTGGACCTCTGCAGAGAGATCACTACTTCACACAGGGATAAAGAATCCTTCTCTGCAGCATGTTAGCAGGGTAGTGGCTATTTTTATTACTGTGACTGTAACAAGGTACACCTTTTTGTTTTGTTGTATCTGAAAATGTATTAGGAGATTGATGACTGCATATGCACAATGTATTCCCTTCTGTATTTATTAGTGCATCTTATATGTATTTTTCAAATGTACATAGAATAAGAACCTGTAATTGAATAAGCAACTTACAGTCCATTTAGTAGAGTTCAGGCTGCCAGAGGGAGAAGCCGCACAAGGAGTTCTGATAAGTGCTAATAGGAGTAGAACTGAGCAATTTACTGAGCTGCTTCTCCATAACTATCCAATCACAGACTGGGGGCGGATCTGTGACAGCCTGGGATCAGAGAAAGTGGGTAGAAAGATTCTGGTCGTCCTGCACAATTTACACCTCTAGTGGAGAAAGGGAATACTACAGGGACATCTCTGATCTAAATTAAAGCTTTCTAGTTGCAATATTTACATTTTTTGTTTGAGGTAGGCTATTTAAAGAAATGTTCTGTTATTTCTAATCCTGGGAGCGCTAGAGGAGTTATTGCGTATCGCACATTGAAGAAAAAAGCAAATATTTTCCAAATGAATTGCTTGCAAGTGTATATTTTACTTCCATTTAAAGATTTATGTGTTGCAGGCATCTGGCTTCATGCTTGAATGGCTAGAACTGAGCTCATTGCATTTTCGCTAATAAATGCAGTCAATGAAGCTGACAGTCACATGTCCAGCAAGCAAACGGCCAGATTGAGACGATCATTTTGTGGGAAGTGCGGGGCTGTGAACATCAGAGAGAGCTGACGAAAAGAAGTTTGGCTACAACACTGGCTGGCAACGACATAAAATAAAATGACTGCAGAATAATGTTGTATGGTCCGATATTCAGCACTTCTCATTCTTCCACCATTGAAAAAATAAAATCTTTCAAAGCTCCCTTCATGTCAAAAAGGTCAAAAAACGGTTGACATAATATATGTTTATCACATGTAAGTGAGAGGCTCCATCTAGAAAAAAAAAAGTTTTAGCTTGCTAAGCACACAGCAGCCTGTAGATGGCAGTGTTCCTGTGTTTAACATTGTAATTGTCTGATACAGTAATAGTAATAAAAAAAGGAATATATATATTATTCATCTTCAGGTGATAATCTCCTGATTTTAGTTAATTTTCAAATAAAATGCACATTTGCAAAATGGTTTGTCCGGATTTTCTAAAATGTCTACCAGCTGCTGTGTAGGACCTGGGAACCGGCCAGATTGAGCTGATCAAACTATGACTTCTTAGTTTCAGGTCTTCGGGCGGAACATCCCTGTGGTCATAGACTTTCCCCAGCTCCCTGGTGTCATTATGTTCTTATATTTGTATAGAGGGAGGTGCAGGGGAACCATCACTGCATCACTGCGGCCGCTCTCAGTCCTGTTCTGGGTATGAGAAGTTATTTATAGAAGATCTGTAGGATTAGGGAGTGACAGAATTACTCAATTATAGATCTATACATAGCACAAAATTAAAATACAAAGAATGTCTTTTAAGTGAAGGATTACATGACTTCCCATTGATGATTCACCACCCGCATCACCACATTAATGCTCAGGTAAATGGCAATATAATAATAATAAATGTCTGTAATGAGCAATGTAACACAGATTAACATGAACTCACACTCAGCTTGCAATATTGGAGAATTTGCATTAACATTTTATCTCACCCAGGGTTCCTCCAGAAGTTACTGGGGGTTCCGTGAGCAATGAGCAATATCAGGTCCGTGTAGGTGACACTAATGATGTTTTTGGCTATCTGTAAGGGTGACATCCTTCCCATTGGCCAGCAATGCCAGAGGAATTCTTCCTACTGACCACCACACTAATATACTGAGATCTGTGGGTATAGGTAATAAAAAAGGGGGGCCCTGAAGACCAGAAAATTATTTTAAGGTTCCCCCATGCTAGAAATGTCAGGAAAACTATATCTATATTAAATTATGATGGAGGACATGGTCTGTGCATAGACCTTTGGTCTTTACATTTCCTTCAGATTTCCATTCAATCTACTCATTGGTTCTCTACCATATCATCAGAGTTCATTCTCTTTACCTTTGGTAGATAACAGGCACCAAGGATCCTGCCAAGGCCAACCCATCCTGAAAATGTAATTGAATTAAATGTAACCTCAGAATGATTCTTAATTTCAGTGCCCAATCAGCCAGGGAAATCTTTTGGCCTCATCCTTGGATAGGCTCCAGCCGTTCCCACGGGACTGATCACTTAGGAAGTTTTATTTTACTGGTTGATGGCTTTTTTCATTGCTGTGTAAGGTTACTGAAGTGCCAAATATAATGATATAAGAACACTTGAGTTATCTTCTTCTCTATAAGTGCTTGTCTTCGTCATTTCCTTGCTCGGCTTCTTTTTAGGTTTGAGAAACTTACCATAGAATTCATAAAGGAAAAGATGGATACAAATGTTACATTTTGTAAAACTGAAGATATGTAAATGAAAGATAAAAACCCAATTTCTAGACGTGAATCTCTTTACTATGGTAATATCATTTTTAAATTTATTTTCATGATATTTTAATCTTTCATTAAAATAATCCCCCTTATTTCTGATTTGGAACTTCCTGTTATAGGGTGACAACTCTCCATATTTGTTTTCCGATTGTTCTCCTCCATTGTCACCATTACACAAGTTACTGATGGAGACCACATTGGCATTTTTAACACCAGGCTTTGGTTAACAGTTTTTATAATCGGGACCTATATGTTTTTAGCTATCCACATAATCCAAAATAAATCATGATGGATCTACCTTACCCACCTTCGTCCATTGTTCCATGGTCCTCTCATTGTTCTGACATTTCTCTGTGTATGAATATTATAAAATTAGACATGTTGCTGTGGATGTCTTTATTTTACTTTTTTCTCTTTTAGCATATTAAAGCTCGTTGATTTCCATGCTTTGGCTGCACATATTTTTTGTGTTTTATTTCTAATGAGATTACAACGTTCATGAATAAATTCCGAATGATTTGCTTGAAATAGAACTGGCAATAAATGTTGTGGCCTCTAGTGGTCTTTTTCTAATATGTTTCAGTGGACCAGTGGTCATAAATAAGGAATGTTACTAAAATGGGTTTAAAAGGAAACCAAGCTGAAATGGCAAAGAACTGAGAATAAGGAGAAGTAAAATAGGAATCAAGTCTTCCTATATATATGTCATATCTTTTTATTTAGTGTGAGGGTCTGGTCCGCCACTGCGGCAGTGAATGCACCTGGCATTGAAAGAGTCAAAACCACCTTGTGGGTATAACGCCACGCCAGGGCCATTCCTGTGCATTGGGGAGCGCAAAATCATAAAAAAGGATAACCGGTGGTGAGCTTGGAGAAATGATCCCATACCCCATCCCTTATCTCTGCATTGATCCCAAGAGCGCCTTGCACTGAGCACTTCCAGGTTCACAGTTATCATATGATACCAAAAATGAGATCAAAAGCAGTCCTGATGTATTCAGGGGAAATTTAGAAGGAGCCATTAGGAGGCCTCTTATCAGACCCTTTATGATTGTTTAAAGCGGAACTCAACTTGTAATCAGGTAGCACATTATTGCAGAATGGACTTGCACAGCTCAGTGTAAACTCTGGCATATCCGAGTGCTAGGATTGAAATAAAACTTGAAAAAAAATGTGATTGTTATCTTATTTTTTTTATGATGCTGGGATTTGCTGGGTATTTCAGCATTTTCCAAGGCTATCAGGACTAAATAAATTCCCACATGCATGTGCAGGATTTGCCTAATCTTGGCCCGGCCAATCAGGCTAATCGAACATTGGAACCAGAAAGAAGATGATGGCTCCCCACAATGGAATGGGGACAGGTGAGTGTATTTGCTAAAGGGGGTTTTATTGTAGAAAGAAGAAATCACCTTTCACTTCTGCAAAAAAGGATCGGCCTGATTGCAACTTTTTAAAGTAAGGGTTTAATTCTGCTTTATTGTGCATGGGAGTTAACGTCATGCTAGCCTGGCCAATCAAGTAGGCGGAAGAAATATGTCTGAACCAGCGATGGAGCAAGGAGAGGTGAGTTTAGTTCTCCTTCAAGAGTAAAAGAGTAAAAGAAAAATAATAATAATAAAATAAAGCAGAAAAAAAAAAATGGAATGTGTACTAACCTTCATTCCTCATCAAATTTCTATGCGCATATGGGAATGGCTATTGAAAAGCATGACAGAATAAGAGGAAACATTCTAGAGCATTCTCAATTATTTGATGTGATCTATAAACTGATGAGCTGTAAAAATTGTAAAGCGCCACCTATGGACAATATTGAGTATCGCAGTTTGTCATCATTTCACAGGCACAGTTTTTAGGCTTGGCATATTTGGTATTTATTTACTCAACACAATCTTATCTTTTGGGTTTCTGAGAACTGAAATACATTTCAGTATTCATCCGTTAAGTGGGTCTGTGGTGTAAAAAAATTCAAGTCTAATCGTATTATTTAACAGGTCCTCTGCAGTCAGAAAATATTTAATGTTTTGGAGTTTTTAGGGTAATTAGGATGTGTGCAAAAAAAAAATGCTTTGTCAAAATCACAGCAGAAGTAATAGCGCTGCAATGCAACAAAAATAAAGAGAAAAGGTTATTCTAAGAGATAAATATAAAAATGAGAATGAAGGTAAAAGCAGGGCAGCCTGAAGAATGAAATGTTGTGGAGTGAGGGGGAGGAAGCCTGGAGCCAGAAGTTGGGGAGATGGAGAGAATAAATCAGGAAGAGGAGTGGGAGACAACACATACAATGTATTCGGAGAGATTAAAAACTGGTACATTTATTTATCACTCCATAGATTTTTTTTTCTGCATTCTAATCCATCAGCATAATTTTCAAAGCAATTTAATGAATAAATATGAATTAGGCATTCATACATTATCCATTAAAATGTCCTGAAATCTGGAAGGATTTGTGTGTGTGACGTCGGCAGTTAGGGATGGATGGTTTTGGTAGCATGTAATGAATATTCCGTCTATGACTGATGAAGATTGGATTCTTGTTAACACTCCATCCCCAGCTGGGTGTGATAGAATTTCCGTAAAGAAATTTATAAGTACTATTAGCCTAAAGGGTATGGCCTAAATTTACCCCTACACCTCTCTCTATGGCAAGTTGCATCTTCTCCATGGCTGCAGAATACTTGCAGGGGTAACTGCTCTATTTATTAAGTTGCACCACCAGGACTACATTACCCAAGAGTTCCTACAGACCAGCCTTCAGCCTTTTCCCCCTGAAGAACACTTCAAATATTGTTCATATCCTGGGGAACCCTTTCTAAACAAAATTCGACATCATTGGACATGCCCCTTGTGTTGAAAGTCAATGTGAAGAATGTCCCTCTCACCATGCTAGTCTGAACTCAATGGACAGGTAAATGGCAATGTAAGGTACAGGTAATGGGCAGGACTTGGTCCATTCCAAATTATGCAGGCACCATCAGATGGGAAGACAGTCAGCCACAGCTCAAGGAACCCCTGGAAACCTTTAGAAGAACCCCAGGGTTCCACAGAATCATGGTTGAGATTGGCTGCTATATACTTTGGGTTCATGCATTGTGTTAGGGCTGCCCACTCATTTGAATGGGCAACCATTGCCCCACGATGGATCTAACATGGAACCGGAACCATTGATGCTAGCACAACACACCACAGAATGTGAAAATGCATTGCAGTTCATGGAGCTGCCCTCCAACAGGGTATTCACCGATTTAATACATTGGCAAGCCATTGAGAATGAATGGCATTGTAATGCACTGTTATACATGCGGTATTGCTTTGACATACACTCCAGTAAAGTGCATTTTACACAGCGCAACACTTGAATGGGACAAATGGTTAAAACTTATACCTGTCATACGGTGTTGGTGAACTGTCCCGTAATTGAACCTCAGGGTTGTCATGAAGGCTACCAAAGATGACTTATGACTTCTAGTGGTTTTTGTGCCACACTAAGCAGGCATGGGCCACTCTTGGCATCTTTGAGAAAACCACCCTGGGAAATGCCATTCAAGCACCACTGGAGTGCATGTAGATTTGACGTGGCTGCAAACAGGTGACCAGCACCACTGATATGCAACCAAGTAAAGATAAAAATTGGTATTTTATTTTTAAAATGCCCATTGTTTTGCACGGTGGCGACTCCATGTCATTCTGCTGCATTCACTGGTAATTTTGGACTAAATGCAAGCAGCAAGATAGGAGGCATTCTGCAGCTGTAAAGACGGATTTGCTCCAGAATTACAGGAATACATTTATTTTGCAAGCTGTATAGTAATTGCTTGTATGGGCTGTCTACCAAATTATTAACTGCATCAATAACAGTGGTTTAAAGATAACAAATGCCATCGATATTGCCCTGCGGCGGAAGATTTTTCTGACAGCACTTAACACTGGCTGTGTTCCTAGAGAGGTAACAAGTGGCTTTTCATTGACAAGTCATCAGACTTGTAAAGCAGCATTGATTAAAGTACAATTAGAAGCTCTAATTATACTGGCTGCTGTAGGACAATTCAGCTTTGCTTGGTGACCTTTTCATGCATGGATAGAGATGGGAATAAGACGGATGTGGATGCCGCCAGTCCGGCATTATCTATGGCATCTGAAACTGATGTAGTCTAGATTGCCTCTAACTGTTGATCGATACAGCTCGAAAAAAGAAGACTACAGATAGACCAGAGTATTGGTGCCAAGATATGAACAAATGTAAAATGATCTTGTATGGAAATATTTTTTATCCTTGCAGATGTTTTTTGTTTTTTTTGTATGAATTTATTTTGTTCTAGTATAAATCTAATTTCTGTATACATCTAATCTCTATCAATCTACTCTACCAACCAATAAAAACCATAGAGTGATAACCTAAATGTATTAGTTTTTAGTCTTAATGGATACATTGTATGTCTTTAAATAAAATACAAAGCATATTCACCAAGGGATTTACAATGGGTAATTGGTGCCCCTTGTCATTTACTGTATACAGCTGTGAGAGAAGGATAGTAAGTCCTCGGTGGATATATTTTGTTTATTTGATACTTGTCATTGCATGGTCTCTTTGTTGACATTATACTCCTGAAGAAGCAGCTTTATATTGACGAAATGTGTTGAGTTTGAGGTGAACCAATAACTACCATACTACGTATCTATCATGATGTTTTCTAAGAATGTTGTATTATTGGGTTGTTCTTGATGACTTTTTCTTTTTTGTATGTTATAATTTATATATTAAAGGTGGGATATTGAGACAAATTTGTAAATTTGCATCCCACTAGAAGATTTTAAACATTAATTGCTACTGGCTTGTATAAATGTTTCTTTATATGTACGTATGTAGATTAATCCTCTTCTACCTTTGTTAGAAGTCTTTTCCACTCTCAGGCAAATATTACTTTCCAAAGTTAGTTTTGAACTTTTCTCCTGCTGGTAAAAGGTATGTTACTGTGTTCCTAATCTTGGCTTCAAATTAAAAAGGGGTCATTGTGGAATGTTAGGAATCGGCATGATCATCAGCAGAAATAATGGCAGGATGGACTTGGTCCATTTGTGGTCAGTGGACAGTCACATTTTTGAGTCCTCGCCATCTCATGAATGGAATGGTCATCACTTGTGCTTACTGGTTTTTTATACTATTACTCTTACTATTATAGTAGAACAATTTAGGAAGGCATTCACAAGATTTCTAAGGGTGTCAGTGAGAATTTGCCCCAGGTGTGAGGTCAGATACTGATGGATAGGTATTTGCCCCAATTTGTGAGGTCAGGTACTGATGTTGGGTGAGGGGACCTGGTTCACCATTCCAATTCATCCCAAAGGTGTTCAGTAGGTTGAGGTCAGGGCTCTGTGCAGGACACTCGAGTTCCTCCACACCAAACTGGTGACCCCATGTCTTTATGGAGCTGGCTTTGTACCCCGGGGTACAGTCATGGGGGAACAGAAAAGGGTCTTCACCAAACTGTGACCACAAGGTTGGAGGAGCAATATTGTCTGCAATGTCTTTGTATTGTAATTTGGCATAGATTTTCCTTTTATTTTATAGTGAAAAATGGTTCAGCATTGGTCTGATCATTTGGAGTCTAAGCTTTTTCTTTTGACCCAAATCACCTACTAATAGCAGGTGTAATATGCACCTGGAAAAAAAAGTTGGAGTTCTACTTATCATCCCCTGGTCTGCAACTTATACTGCCTAGGTGACCTTCTGGAAACATTATTGGTCGATGCACAGCAGCCAAAATCTTGTGGGAAGACATACTTGAAATGGATTGCAGTGTCCTCTTGTGAGATTTCACCTGGAATCTTTCTGGTGACATCACTTCCAGCGAAGCAGAAGATGGGGTTGAGATATAACTTATCTTTTTTAATATCTGCTAATAGTAGGTGATTTGGGAAGCTGGAGGGGGCTCAGGCTGTAAAAGGGGACCCTCGATTTTATTAGAAGGGATACATGTATCTTAGTATTTGCTATCCACTTGCATCAAACACACAGCATAGGGAGGAAAAATACATTTTTAACAAATAGGTCAATAATTTGTCATGAAAACAATCTGTAAAATACGTTTTGAAAAGAAATGACCTTTAGAAATGTTTTTTTTTTTGCACTGCATACATACTAAATGTTAATCTGCTGTGTCAAGTCCGCATTCCCAGAGAAGTGTTGGATAAAATATCTTGGAACTGGTATTCAAAGAAAATTGGCATTAACTAAGCTTTAAAGAAGAATTAAATATAACTTTTATACAAATAATGAGCAACTGCAATCCGTAGATTAAATAAATAATCCGTTGGTGAAAATACAAAAGATAATTCCAAATATTTTTTTTCTTGCTTTAAATTGTGGTCTTTACTTTTCTTTCTTTTGGACAACTGGTTGTGACTGCAGACATAAATCTGTCACCACCTACTCTAGGAGTCCCACCCCCAAGCAGTTAGGTCCCTCACACTGATGTAGGTGGTGGGTGGAAACATTTGTGTTTTTTAAGTCACCACCTACTCCGAGTCCAACCCCCAAGCAGCTGTTAAAGAAGAAAAAATCAAAGGTCAAAAAAATACACTTACCTTCAAGTCCGCAGCGCAGTCGGTCGGTCCAGAGGTCTCTTTCATCGGGTCCCACATTGTCCCAGCATCTGTCTTCGGGCCTGCACTCCAGGTGCTGCCATCTTCTCCTCTTCTTCCGGGTTCTTCTTACTACATCACCCAACCCTTGCTTGAGATCTGGTGATGTATTTGAGGAAAAAAACTTGCCGGTCTCACTGCACAAGCATGAGATAGGCTTTTTTTTTTCCCTTTTGATGAAAGGACTCCTCGGGCATGCGGGCAGAAGGAGCACCCAAGAGCCTCCCGGGATGCCTGACATAGGTATCCTGGGAGGCTTTGCACTCCCATTCATTCTTAATCACCTAGGCGTTGCACTTGGGTGCAAAAAAAAAGTTCTTCCTACTGATGTAGGTGGACAGAAGTGGATGATCAATGTCCCTTGTCATTCCCAGGTTCCAGCAGTGAGAGAAGAAGTTACCAACATTGACCAGGGAAGAAGGTGACATACCCTGGGGGAAGGGATCTCTTGCAAGAGAAGAATGTAACAGTGGGGAGAAAACCAACATTATGATTCTGTAAACATGGCCATAGACTGACAACACATTTGGAAACTCAAAAGCTGCATACAGCATTGCCACCCTAAAACCAGAACTATTCTGGTCGCTTTTAAACTTCCTGGATCAGCACATATATTTAATGTTCTAGCAGGGGAGAAAATTGAAAGTACCTTGGTCCAACTCAAGGAACTTTATCAACTCCTAGTTTTTCAAACTATGTGGTCTCATCAAAGCACCAATCTGCTCCCTTTCCTGAGGGTGCTGCTGTAGTTTTGGGGTTTGTAACAACACCTATAGGCACTAGTGGCCAAGCTGCTGATCTTCGGCTCAGCAAGCCTCACAACGAGATATCAACATGCTGCGTCATTGCGGCAAAATTGTATAGACAGCAAATAGCTGCGCAGTAATACCTTAAAAAAATTATTTTTTTAATTAAATTATTTATGAGCTACGATGCAAACCCAATGTCACCTAGGTAAGGTTTAGGTCTACTTTAAATTATTCGCATTCAGTAACCTAATACTTAAAAATGCCGCTTTTGCTATACTAAACTAATCTTTGGCATAGCAAGTTGTTTTTTTCCAATCTTTAAAACTTTTCTGTGTAATGTTTTGTTGAAGGTGAACACAAGCATGCATGAAGCCAAGCTTAATGAGGAATGTGATGAACTCGTGGACATTATACACAGGAGAAAGCAGATGATTTCTGTAAAGATCAAGGAGACGAAAGTAAGTTTTCCTGCTAATATTGTGATATTATTCAATGATTAAATTGATACTATGTACACGCTAGATGCTAAAGAAAAAAAAACACTTGCCAGTTTCTTAAACACAACAGGCCAGAAGTTTGTGGAAACCCAACAATCATTTATATGAGTTTGTTGGGTATCACATTCCTAAACCATGGATATTATTACAGAGTTGGGCTTCCTTTGTGTGGGTATATAATCTCAAAAAGCTTGAGGAACATATCTCCAGAAGAATGGTGTTCCTTCTCTCTTCTGGAAGGGCATATTAACTTGAAAAGCTGGAGGAATGCCTATACAGAGGAGGGAAGGGACACCATTCCCCTGGAGAGATGTTCTCCATGGTCCTAGAGAGACATCCCTCAAGCATTTTGAGATTGTACACCTTTCTAGAAGAGGAAAGGTACAACATTCTTCTGTAGAGATGTTCCTTAAGCATTTTGAAAAGGTTAACTTTTTTTCTGGGGAGATGTTCCTTAAGCATTTTAAATGCTTTTCAAGAAGAAGGAAGGTACACCATTCTTCTGGAGAAGCATTCCTTATGCCTTTTGAGATTGTATACCTTTCCAGAAAAGGGAAGGTACAACCTTCTTCTGGAGAGATGTTCCTCAAGCATTTTTAAATGGTTCACTTTTCTTCTGGATAGATGTTCTTCATTCTTTTTGAGATGGTACGCTTTTCCAGAAGAGAGTATGCACACCATTCTACTGATTAGATGTTCCTCAAGCATTTTGAAATGGTTCACTTTTCTTATGGAAAGATTTTCTTCATTCTTTTTGAAATACTACACTTTTCCAGAAGATAGAGGATACACCATTCTTCTGGAGAGACATTCCTCATTCTTTTTGAGATGGTATGCTGTTCTGGAAGAGTGAAGGTACGCCATTCTTCTGGGGTGACATTCCTCATTCTTTTTCGGATTGTACTCATTTCTAGGAGAGAGGAGGTACAACATTCTTTTTGAGATGGTATGCTTTTCCAGAGGAGAGAAGAAACCGCATTCTTCTGCACCAACATTTCTCATGGTTTTTCAGAAGAGGGAAGGCACACCATTCTTCTTGAGAGACATTCCTCAAGCTTTTAGAGATTGTACTCCTTTCTAGAAGTGTGAAGGTACACCATTCTTCTGAAGAGATGTTTCTCAAGCTTTTTAAGATGGTATAACTTTCCAGAAGAGGGAAGGTGCACCATTTTCTCTGAAGAGATGTTCCTCAAGCATTTTGAAATGGTATACCTTTCCAGAAGAAGGAAGGTGTGCCATTCTTCTTGAGAGACGTTGCTCTTGCTTTTCCAGAAGAGACAATGAACACCATTCTTCTGGAGTGGAAATCCCCATGCTTTTTGAGATAGTATGTCATTCCAGAAGAGGGAACTTACACCCTTCATCTGAAGATATGTTCCCCAAGCTTCCTGAGATGGTACACCTTTCCAAAAGAGAGAAGGTGCACCATTTTTCTTGAGAGATGTTGCCCTTACTTTTGGAGATGGTACGCTTTTCTAGAAGAGAGAAGGAACACCATTCTTCTGGAGTGACATTCCTAATGCTTTTTGAGATGGTATGCCATTCTAGAAGAGGGAAGCTACACATTCATCTGAAGAGATGTTTTGCGAGTTTCATGGGATGGTACACCTTTCCAGAATAGGGAAGGGTACACCATTTTTCCGGAGAGACATTCCTCGATCTTTTTGAGATGGTATGCTTTTCCAGTGGAGGGAAGGTTCAATGTTCTTCTTGAGAGACATTCCTCTAGCTTTTGGAGATTGTACTCCTTTCTAGAAGAGGGAATGTACAACATTATTTTTAAGAGACATTCCTCTTGCTTTTTGAAATGATATGCTTTTCCAGAAGAGCGAAGGTACACCATTCTTCTGGGGAGATGTTCCTCAAGCATTTTGAAATGGTTCACTTTTTTTCTGGAGAAGTGTTCCTCATTCGAGATTTGAGATGGTATGCTTTTCCGGAGGAGAGAAGAAACAGCATTCTTCTGCAGAGAGATTCCTCTTGCTTTTTGAGATGTATGCTTTTCCAGAAGAGGGAAGGTACACCATTCTTCTGAAGAGATGTTCCTCAAGCTTCCTGCGATGGTACACCTTTCCAAAAGAGGGAAGGTGCGCCATTTTTCTTGAGAGATGTTGCCCATGCTTTTGGAGATGTACGCTTTTCTAGAAGAGAGAAGGAACACCATTCTTCTGGAGTGACATTCCTCATGCTTTTTGAGATGGTATGCAGTTCTGGAAGAGGGAAGTTACACCATTCATCTGAAGAGATATTCCGCAAGTTTCATGAGATGCTACACCTTTCCAGAATAGGGAAGGGTACACCATTTTTCTGGAGAGACATTCCTCCGGCTTTTTGAGATGGTATGATTTTGCAGAAGGGAGAATGAATACTATTCTTCTGCAGTGACATTCCTCAAGCTTTTTGAGATGCCTTTCTAGATGAGAGAAGGTACACCATTCTTCTTGAGAGACCGTCGTCATTTTTTTGAAAAGATACACTTTTCCAGAAGAGAGAAGGAACACCATTCTTCCGGAGAGACATTCCTCATGCTTTTTGAAATGATACGCATTTCCAGAAGAGGTAGACCATTCATCTGAAGAGATGTTCCTCAGGCTTTATGAGATGGTACACCTTTCCAGAAGTGGGAAGGTACACCATTCTTCTGGAGAGATGAAAGGTTAACTGCATAATAACAGCCATGGTCTTGGAATGTGATATAAGAAAACCTGGCTTCCAGAATTCCAGTTCTTGACAATAGTGTTTAATCAATTAGGGCTTTGTGCTGGCTGCTTGAGTTGATCCTTTGTTGGGTCTTGACATTGATCCATAGCCCAGGAGGGTTCGAAGCCTCTGAAGTGTACTTAGGTACGATAGGGCTTCAAGAAAGCTGCTGAAGTCCAATATCACTGTAAAGCAAAAGAAAAAAAAATGAAAAGTGTTTTCTAAAAAGGAAATAAAAATATCAATTTCTTATAATACATAGTTTTAAAACCAGATGCCTTTTTCTTATAGTTTGGATCTTTGTTTCCTTACTAGCAGATTTATCAAAAAATTGCAATATCTATTTCCGGCAGGCTGACCCTTTAAGTACGAAGTGTTAGGTTTATTGAGTATAATACTACGCCTCGGCTATCTCCTAACATAAATCCTTCTTGGCTTTCAGGTAACAAAGCTGAGGAAACTTGCACAGCAAATTGCCAACTGTCGGCAAAGACTGGAGAGATCTACGGTGTTAATAAATCAAGCCGACCATCTTCTGAAGGAGAGCGATCACGCAAGGTTTCTGCAAACAGCAAAAACTGTAGTAGACAGGTAGGTGACTTTCAAAAATAATATAGAGAATCTACAATGTGATAGAAAAAGAGTCTTTGAAGGCCCCTATTGTGTGATACTTCCCCCTCCTCCTAGATTGTAAGCTCTTCGGGGCAGGGTCCTCTCCTCCTGTATCACTGTCTGTATTAGTCTGTCATTTGCAATCCCTATTTAATGTACAGCGCTAAATCTGCCCCTCCAGCCTTTCCTTCCTTCAATCTGCCCCTCTAGCCTTTCCTTCCTTAAATCTGCCCCTCTAGCCTTTCCTTCCCTAAATCTGCCCCTCCAGCCTTTCCTTCCTTAAATCTGCCCCTCCAGCCTTCCCTTCCTTAAATCTGCCCATCTGCCCTCTGGCATTGACATAATTGTATCTGCCCCCTGGTTTTTCCTTAAATAAATCTGCCCTGTGGTCTCCCCTTCATTACAATTTATATTATTTGCAGTAGAGAAGCCTTTACATTCTATCAGGTATTTGTCTTTGTGTCTCATTGGGGAGATTTCCCTCTTCCTGACCTTATGACAGTCATACAAAAAATGAAAAGCTTTTACATCACCCAGACTAAAGCCACAGACACCAGAAAATATTCTCACCCTCTCACTTTCTATTAACTTTGCTTTTATTTTGCACGCAGGAAGTCTTAGGGCCCCGATGAAGACGTTGCTTTGCAGCCCTGAAACGGGCCAGCTTGCCTTCTTACTTTTATATATATACTGCTCCCAAATTTCTGAACCAACTATATGGAATCACAATGTTTTTAATACCTGCAGCACATCCGTTTATTTTCCTTTAAATCTCAGTTTTGGATACAGTCGGAATAGAAGCTGATAATTTTTTTGCTCATTGTATTGTATTGTTATAGGATATTAAACTCACTCCAAGCTGTATTTTTTGTGTTGGAAGGTTTGCTTAATAGAAATAGATTTTTTTTGACCTGAGATCCTGACAAGTAATTGTTTTGAAATGGTTGTGTCCGATTTAATTATCCACACGGCGGTGTGTGAACCTGGTGGCTGAGAATCGGATGGGAAGAATAATTCACAAATCTCCAGGGGCCAAAGTTGGCGTTTTAAACAACTTTTAACAATCTGACCTTAAACGTTCAATTGGATCCCTATGTGGAGTAAAGTCTATGTACATATTTTATATTGTATGTGTGTGTATTTATATTTATGTATAATGTATTTTTTTTTAAATCACGGGAACGCTAAATATCCATAGTGTGTTCATATGTTAATGTCAAGATGAGCAATCACGCAATTCTTTACCCTCTTTACCCAAATACACTTTCCTTTTTATATGCAATAGTAAGATGTTAATCCTGTGAATGTTTCATATTTTGCATATTAGATCTTACAGTTTCAGAGTAGTAGTGGTAAAAAAGGGTAAAAATGTGTATTCACCATTGTACCTACATTGTGTGGCCAAAATTATTTAGACTTCCCTATTAATGAATGTTTCTATTGAAGGGATTTGGCTCAAAGACATTGTAGACAATTGTGCTCTTCCAGCCTTGTGGTCACAGTTTGGTGAAGACCCTTTTCTGTTCCTCCATGACTGTACCCTGGGGTACAAAGCCCAACATATAGACATGGGGTCACCAGTTTGGTGTGGAGGAACTCGAGTGTCCTGCACAGAGCCCTGACCCCAACCCTACTGAATACCTTTGGGGAGAATTGGAATGGTGAGCCAGGTCTTCTCACCCAACATCAATGCCTGCCCTCACCAAAAGGGGCAAAATTCCCGCACAGACCCCCCAAAATCATGTGGAAAGCTAACCCTGCAGAGTGGAGAATAGGGGGGTAACTCCCTATTTTTACCATAGGGGGAATGGTAAGTCCACAGCCCAAAAACTTGAGTGTCCTGCACAGAGCCCTGACCTCACCCCTTCTGAACACCTTTGGGATGAATTAGAATGGAATTAGAATGATGAATTCAACATCAGTACTTGATCTCACAAAGGGACCCACATTCCCAAAGCCGGATCTATAAGGTCATGGTTTGGCGAGTCTGATGTGGCGTAATTCGAATGTCCTGCACAGAGCCCTGACCTCAACCCTACTGAACACCTATAGGGGGCAATGTCCAAAAGAACACCATCTAAAATCTGATGGGAAGCCTTTCCAAAAGAGTGGAGGATGTTATGGGGATAACTCCATAATAACCCTGGTTGGGGGCAAGTCATGTTGTAGACCATAGCTTTACAATAGGATATCCAACAAGCCCATGTAGATGTGATTATCAAAGGTCCACAAAGATTTAGCTACATAGGGCTGTAATGATAATGCCATACTGGGGTGTTTTTCCCTCCTTTCCCACCCTATACTATGCTTTCCCAATGAACTAGGGGTGTGGCACACCTGATAATTAAGTGAGTTGTTACCTATTTGCATGATTCCGCTGGGGTTTTATTCTCTTTATTCATCCCTCTCGTTCCTTTTAAAAGGCATAAGATAATTAGAACAAATTTGCCCCAATGGTTCTCCAGTAGCACTATCATACATAATTTATCATCTAAATACTTATGGAGATCTTTTATAACCTCTCTTTGTGGTTTAATATTGTACTTTGTAGTTTTTACTATGCAATTCAGTTCTGAAGTGCTGTAATCTTTATCTGGAATTTGTAAGTTGCGGACCTTGGTAGAGTCGGGGCAACCACTATAATGATTTGTCCCCGGCCCACTGTTTCAGTTTGATTTGCCGTGGTCTGTAGCATTATTTAGGACATACAGGGCTGGATAAGAAAGGAAGGAAATGTTCTCTGTAGACAGGGGAAAGGAGGAAGATCCATAATTGAATTTGTATGTTGTTGTGCACATGTGTGTTGGCAATGCGGCAGTGAGGAAAAGAGCTGGAGGGAAAATAAAGACTTGTGATATAAAAGACGCGTGTTCGATGTTTTAGGAGACAAGGGAATAGGGCTATGGGGAGAGATGGAGGACGTGTGTGCTAGACAGATGCAGACAGAAGTTACATCTGAAATGAGAGGAAGGGAGGAGAGGATAAAGGGAAGACCGACATGTGACTAGAAAGAGAAGAGGGATAGAGATGATAAGGATGCTGCAACCGTATATAGGACAGCAAACCTCAAGGAGGAAAATGTGATCCTGTAATTGATAGGAGTCGGTGAGTGGCGACTCTGAAAGCTGCAGCAGAGAGATATTTTTTTTTGGTTTAGGTTCTAAAACCAATTAAAGGTATCTAGATTAAAATGTAAAAACTGAAATAGTACAATAAAGAAGTGGATGGAATTATGCTGGGGGTACATTCAGATATTGGGCACCTGGTGTGTTGTATTAAGGCGCATCATTATTCATTGCATCAATACTGCTCATTTACATGCAATAAAATGTCAAGAAGTATACGTATATTATACATACGTTGTTTTGGGCAACCCAGCCACTATACTGCATGGTAGTGCATTAGGTAAGTGGTCGCGACTTGCCAAGCTTTCGGACCTCGCAGACCAATAAACTCATAATTCCAACCATTAATAGGACCATTAATAGGAATTTTTTTTTAAGATAAATACATTTGTAAAATAATGATCTTCCTAATGGTGCTGACAAGGACTGTGGCGGCTCTGATTCATTGATCGGATAAGTGAAGTATTACTATTGTTATTATTATCATTAGTTGTATTATCTTTGGTATTACTAGAAATATAAAATATTAGTTTGCTTTTCTCACTCATTATGGGTTTATTTCATTCTAAGACCAAACAAGAAATGATAATTATCAAAGTCAGACTATTTGATGCCATTATATATAACAGATATAGAAATTACACAGCTAAGGTCACACTTACCTAAATCTGAGAAATAAACAAATAAAACAATTGAATGAATCGGTATTGGCGGAGCGGGGTGACTGTTGTAATGGTGGAAACAATACTGAAGCGTACGGCTCGGTAACGGTTCCGTCATACAACCTGAGACTACACCGACGTCACGCTGCGCCTGCCTTGTTTTCCCGTCTCTAGAACAGTTTGTGAATTTAGTGCAATATGAAGGTGAAAATTGTCAGAATATAAGGATTTATTACAATATTGTTTTTGTGGACCAGCGGTTGGTGACCGCTGCATTGGAGTGCATTGTGGTGTTGTGCAACATTAGGGCTGCATTGCTTTAGTGCATTTGGTCCTATTTAAAAAGAACATGAGGTTTTCAATACTTATTTCAAAAAATAGGTTTTTTCATTACTACCAATAACCTGCAGCCTCTTTGCAGCTTATTCTTGTCTATATGAATTCCAGCAATGGCTGCATTTCATTTCTTAGGGGCCGGTTTTCAGTAGGTGACAACTGCGAACCATTTCTGTATAATGTACATGTAAATATTGAAAAATTACTATTAAAAAGTCATATTCAAAATTGGGTTTACTGTCAGTGTGATTGCCAATGTTGTTCAATGTATTGCAATGCATCTAAAACAAGGCATCTAATGAAAAGCGGAATCATTTCATGTTTTTGGATAGGGAGAGAACCAAGGAAGGCATATTATAAGCAGCTTAAACTTTGGCTTTAAATATTAAACTTTCTGCTATTTCCCCCCCAAAAAAGTCTTCTCCTTTATTTCCATGACAATGACAAGTGCTAAAGATGCTGATTCTTGCTTCTCAGGCGACGGATATTTTCTGACTTGCGTCATTTTATAGAATGTTCTTCTTTTTGAAAGGCGGTTTATTTGTATAATAAGAATGAGATTAATTTGGAATTCAGTAAAGCCGTGACATAAGCACAGTGACTATCACAGCGTTCAGCTGTCTAATGTGCGCGTGCAAATGCTTATTTAGAACTCAAGGATCTGTCAGCTGTGTGCAGTAGATTTAAAGTGAACCTGTTCTGTGCCAATACAGGGCAAGGATCGGGGTAGTTAAAGAAAACCTGATATTGGCAGTCAGGTATCTACATATTCTTTAAACTGGGTTTTGTTGATCTTTGTAGCTGTGGGCACCGCGGAAGAATTGATCCTCATAGATTGCAGCTAAAGAATAGAAATTATTCAAATTATTGTCTCTGCAGTTCAGCTCACCCTGTTCCCCTTTCCAACAATGGCTTAGACCCTCCTCCTTCCCCTGCCAGCAATGACTTGACAGCTTATCACACCCTAATGCCCCCTTTTAGGAATGACCCAGGAGCTCATATCCTCCTCTCTCAGCAGTGCTTCAGCAGCTCAACTCACCCTGCTTCCAACTTCCAAAAGTAGCTCAGCAGCTCTACTCACCCTTTTCCAGAAGGAATTCAGGAGGTCATCTCCCTCTCCCAGCAGCAGCTCAGATGCTCAGCTCACCCTACTACTTTTCAGCGGGGACAATAGAGCTCAGCTTGCTCTCTCCTCCTTACCCTCAGCATGACTCAGCAGCTCAGCTCACCCTGCTCCCCCTCCCAGCAGGCACTCAGCAGCTCAGCTCCCCCTCCCAGCAGTGACTCAGCAGCTCAGCTCCCCCTCCCAGGTGTCACTCAGCAGCTCAGCTCACCCTGCTCACCCCCAATCAGCAGTGACTCAGAAGTAATGGTGGTTGGACAGTTACAGAGTCAATTCCACTTCAGATCAGAGCTATTTTGAGACTTCTGACCTGACATTGCTCTAGCTGTAATGCAATGTAATGTAATGCAATGTCTTTAGCTGCAAGGTTATGACAGCAACTGGACTGGTTGGGCCGTACTTTTCCTGCAATTGATAATTATAGTGGCTAACTATTTAAAGGCTCATTAAAAAAACATATGAATATAATCTCTGAATTTCTGAATCTTGTTCATTTCTAAACTGATTCAGCCTGGATTTATTGTGTTCTGAGCAACTCCGCTCAGAACCTCAACACCCTGCCCCCTCCCCTTTTAGCAATAAATTATTAGCTCACCCCTACCCCTTTTTCCAGTAGTGACTTGGCAGCTCAGCTCCCTCTGCTTCCTCCTACCAGCAGTTATTTAGCGGCTCAGCTCAGATCCGTGCAGCACCAGGGGATCTGTGCCTCCTTCAGTGTCACCCACCTTGCCCTCCCCTGCTGCCAGCACCAGCTCTGCTAAGGCATCACCTCCTCAGGTCACTTACTGGTCCAGGTCATGTGACTCCCAGTCAGCTGCTCCACTACCTTAGAATACTAGACTGTTTCGCAAATGCGCTCACCCTGCTGGTGGAGATGTGACTATCACCAACCTCTAGTGTAAAGGACCCCCTCTGGTGGTAGGATAGGATGCAGCAGGTCACATGGCCCCATCCATCACATAACCAGCCTTTAAAAGGAAGAGAATGATAATAGAAAGTTGGCTAAACAAGGATTTCCTATGGCTCTGTTTCCAGGTTCCTGTTGTTTTCTCTTCTTCCTGATTCCTTGTGTATCGCCCTCAGCTTGACCTTGACTACTACTCCTGATCGCTGCCCGCCCTGACCTCTGGTTTGCCTGACTACTCTCTGCTCCTCGCTCTGGTACCAGGTCTTTTTTCTGCTGTCAGCAGTCACCTGCCTCTGCGTGCATGGGGGCCACAACCTGGCAGTTGCCTGCAGCGCAACATCCTCACCTCTAGAGGCTCTGGTGAAGACCGGGCAGCTGCTTAGACACTGCGCCCTGTGCACGTCTCTACCAACTGAGCTGGTGACACAGAAGGTCCACCATCTTGCCTTACAGCTACCGTGACAAGCTCACTGTAGTCCCCCTCCTAGCAGTTACTCAGCAGCTCAGCTCCCCTTGCTTCATCCTACCAGCAGTGATTTAGCAGCTCAGCTCAGCTCACCGTACTCCCCTACTAGCAGTTACTCAGCAGCTCAGCTCCCCTGCTTTATCCTACCAGGAATGATTTAGAAGCTCAGCTCACTGTAGTCCCCTCCTAACAGTTACTCAGCAGCTCAGCTCCCCCTGCTTATTCATCCAGCAGTGATGTAGCAGCTCAGCCCCCTTTACCTCTGGAATCTTCAATGGTTCAAAAATGTATACCAACAAAATAATTTAGTTTTTGCAGCTGGCCAAGAGCCAAACATTTATTAATATAGCCTCAATCATACAATAAAAAAATGATGCAATGCACAAATATCTCGGTCCTAAAAACTAGAGTGCTTGTCTTTTTTGCAGTAATGGTCCCATCTCTGCTCGGAGGCGGCACAGCATTTTGTTAAGTGTTCTCAGTTTGTGATTCCGCTGTTATAAGTGGTGAAAGTGATAAATTCCCTCCAAAGCTATAATCCCCATAATCTGAGATTTAGAGGAATTGCAGAAAATATCCCACTGCTTCACAATTTCCATCCCAGGCACAGGAGGCAAATAAAAAAATTAACCATGAATGGATAGAACAACATCATTGCACGCATGTAAATTAAAACTTTCTTAAGGCTTTTTTATTAGAAAGTTCAGCAAGCTCTACAAAAAATGTAATTAAAGCAGATCACATTTTTTTTAATGTTGCTGATGTCAAAATGAACCAAAAAGCCCCCCTGCCTAACCGAATAAGGCTTCCTGCCTGCCTTTGTTCCATCACTCATTAAATTTTGTAGTAGATGGTGACCCTTTAAAGATAGTAATGTAAACCCCCATTTTTTTTTTTTAATTTTTCATAGTTTTTTATAAGAATAACATACAGAACATAAATAATTTCAGTAATACAGTCACAAAATGTTGTTCTGTTACATAAAATTCCAAATATAGGTAAAACACATATACCCAACCAAATAGAACCCAAACTTCCTGAGCCAGATGTAGAATATCACAATCCCGATATCTCACCCCCCCTCCCCCATCTTCACCAAACCCCTTACACAAAACATATAATAGACTTCTTGACCACACCCTTGTGTCAGTTGCAATACTCTGCTCCCCCAACATATTCTTGTATTCACTCAATTCATGGAACATTATCCAAGGTGCCCAGGTATCTAGATATTTTTCATTTCTTTTATAGCGATCTGCAGTCAGATCCTCCATTACCATAGTAAACCCCTAAATTTAAACTTCTGTCTTATTAAAAAAATGTTTTTCTTATTTATATTTTTTATCATTTTGAAAATAGTGCTGATTGTGATTGTTTCTTTTAAAATAAATATTGTATATTATGAATCGGTTGCAATGTTTATGCTGTGTGTTCCGTGGTATCATGCAGATAAAATGATATATTCTCTGTACAGTCTTTAAGTCTTTTCAGATTTGTTCGAGCCCAGCAATTTTTTTTTTCTAAGCGTGCCTGGCCGTATTTCTTCTTCCTATAGACGCATTTCATGTGGTGAGGCTTGTGATTTATTGACTTTGAGTCTATGAAGGTAGAATTGAAATATGGTTGTTTCTAGAGGTCATGTCATCTCTAAGCTGACAGCCACTCCACAAGTCACTCAGAAACAAGGAATCGTATTTCTATATATTGTACAGAGATTGGTTTTATAGTTTCTTTCCGAATTGTGGTATATCATACCTTAATCTATTTCTGAATATTCTGTTTAAAATATTAGTAGACATGTGGGTAGATTTTCTTCTTTTTAACACAGATCAAAATGTCATTGAGTTGAACAGCATATGTGTTCAATATGTAAGCTTATGGCATTGTTTTATATTTTGAGGGGTTCTATGGTAAGATAATAACTATACTGCCAGAAGTGTATGGATATCAAAAAAGCCTCTTCTCTAAATTTCCCACAATGATGGAAGAGCGCAATTGTCTACAATGTTTTTGTATTATCACTGGTATACCCCATCATACAAAGACTTTGTAGACCATTGCGCTCTTCCAGCCTTGTGGTCACAGTTTGGTTAAGGACCCTTCTCTGTTCCCCCATGACTGTGCCCCGGGGTACAAAGCCAGCTCCATAAAGACATGGGGTCACCAGTTTGGTGTGGAGGAACTCAAGTGCACAGAGCCCTGACCTCAATCCTACTGAACACCTTTGGGATGAATTGGAATGGTGAGCCAGGTCTTCCCATCCAACATCAGCACCTGACGTCTCAAATTGGGGCAAATTCAACCTTTTCCAGAAAGCCTTCCCGGAGGAGTGGAGTATGTTTTACCCACAAATATGAGCCGTATCTATTCTAATGTCCATAGTTTTGTATTGGAATGTCCACCAAGCTCTTATCAGTGTGATGGTCATTAAGCATCTTCCATCCATTAAATATCAGTTTTTTGGAAGATATCTTTCTGTTTTGTATTACCATAGCTTATTCCTTTTTTTCTCGTTTTTTAGAATGTTAAAAATCTAGAAAGCTTGCTGGTTGTGGGAGCTGATGAGGAAGCTTTTTGCCTAGATTTTTTTTATTTCCCTTTTTATGCATGCCGTAACACATTATTATGAGTTTATATCTCAGCTCGGTTGGGATTCATGGTAACGGTGTAGCCATCTTGCTTACTCGTAAAGTTTCACTGTAGCGATTTTCAGTTTTCCATTGTGGCTTTGCTGTAATGCACCAAATCCAACCCCCTCTCTATTGTCTGGTGATCTGCTTGTCATGCTAGAACACCCTCCGAGCTGCCTCTAGCATACACAATGCCCATTGTGAAAAATGCCAGGACTAAGATGTTTCTCACAGACCACCAATCCGTCTCAAACCTGCCTTGGACGTTTGCATGTGATTGGTGATGCAGAGAGAGAGAAAGTTACCAATTTACAAGCTGGGATCAACGCCAGGAATTGAAACAGCTGGTGTGTGAAACTACAGCTGAAACTCTCAAATGGAAAAAAAAACTAAAATAAACCCAAAATAACAAGCTTAATATCTAAGTCCTACGATTGTTAGTTCTCCAGGAAAAAAAGTCCACAAACTATGGTGTAAACGCTGGTAAAGCAGATTACATAGGTAAAACACACAAAATACACATAACCCCCACAGGAACCCCAAATCACAGCACTGCCCCCACAGTAACCCCAGAATGCAGTGCTGCCCCCACAAGCATTTCAGATCATAACGTTGCCTACACAGCTATCCCAGATCACAGCTCTGCCCCCAAAGGAAACCCCACAGGTACCCCAGATAATATTAGATAATAATGCTGCCCCCACAGGCACACCAGATCACAACACTGCCCCCAATGGCACCCCAGATCATAACACTGCCCCCACAGGCACCCCAGATCATAACACTGCCCCCACAGGACCCCAGATCATAACACTGCCCCCACAGGCACCTCAGATCCTATCACTGCCCCCACAGGCACCCCAGATCATAACACTGCCCCTACAGGCACCCCAGGTCATAACATTTCCCCCACAGGCACCCCAAATCATAACACTGCCCCACAGGTACCCCAAATCATAACACCGCCTCCACAGGCACCCCAGATTATAACACTGCCCCCATAGGAAGCCTAGATCGCAGCGCTGCTGCACAGGCAACCCAGATAATAACACTGCCCCACAGGCAACCCAGATAATAAGACTGCCCCCATAGATACCCCAGATAATAATGAATAATGTTGCCCCCACAGGCACCCCAGATAATAACACTGCCCCACAGGCACCCCAGATCATAGCACTGCCCCCACAGACTACCCAGATAATAACGCTGCCCCACAGGCAACCCAGATAATAAGACTGCCCCCGTAGATACCCCAGATAATAATGCTGCCCCCAGTGTATATGATATAAAACTAAGACTCATTCCTTTTACTTCTGCAAATATACATTGTTTCTTCTTTGCATGACAACTCACAGTCCAAGAAATCATTAATGTCAATGCCAAGCTTTGAATTATTCTCCATTCTACATACTGTACCCATGAATATATATTTTTAGTTCTTTTTCTCTTGAGATGTATTTTTGCCGAAGTTCCAGCTGTGATACTTCTGACGTTCTCCTTCTGGCATGTGATCTTTTGTCCCCGAGGGTGCGAATCTGCTGCAGTCTCAGTTCAGCGTTCTCTTTGTGTCACAAGCAGATCCTCTGTTCTATAAGGAGCGGTTTGAGTAAAGATGGTGACCCCTAATTCTGCTCAAACTTAGAGAAACACTATAACACTATGTCAGCATTGTTCTGTAGTTTTCTCTAACTTTATGGCCATTTTGAAAAATCACTTTGTTTTGGAGGTTCTGTTCGGAATTTGGTAATGTTGTGGCTTGTGTGTGTTTGGGCTTGGAGATTTTTTTGTGCTCATGTTAACATGAATTTTAGCACATACAGTGGTGGGCAGTAGAAATGGTTAGGTGGCTTTAAAGCCACCAGATCACTTTTACATTATTTAGAAGCTACAGTTAGGGACTGGCTAGCTCCAAGCAGAAATTAATATTGAGTCCGTAATAAAAGCATCTTGAGCCTCCATTCATTTCCTTTTTTATGATAAAAGTCTAATAGCAGTCTTATATCTGTGCTTTGGATTGAGCCTGCAAATGCCATCCCTGTGCTTCATAATAGGAAGAAATAGTTGCTGGTACGATGCCCCTATTATCAGGAAGACCTATTGCATGTTTTAAAAATCCCAACCGCGGGTTGTACCACTTATAATATCATTGCATAAATCTTAAATCATCTCAGCTTTCCTATTTACAAATGTGTTAGCTGGATAAATAATAATTTACAGCATTTATTCAGTTATGTTCTCCGCTGAAGTATTTTGGGCGTTATGGGTGCATAGAAAACAACTCAAAATATGTGGGAGAGAATTCAGTAAAGTATACCTGAAGGGCGCACAATGACTGTTCTATTTAAATGTATTTTGTATTTGTCATGGTTTGCTTGCTGCATCCAGGTGAAAAGGAAATGCAGCACATGCATGGCAGCTGAAACACAGCCTCTGTGCTGCCATGTCTACCAATTGGGTAAAGCAGAACATTAAATACCTTTACCTGTGCAAAGCTGTCATTACTTATGCAAAACGAGTCCCTCCTCTATTCATTCCAGGGCTTGCAGTTCCATTCCAACACCACCATCCTTTTTGCATCATACTGTGTTTCCCCGATTTTATCATGAGTGACTTTCAACAATAAATGTGTACTGTAGTCTTCTTCATGGAAAAATAAGACATCCCCTGAAAATAAGACCCAGGGCATATTTTGGCATTTCAAAAAATATAAGACAGTGCCTTATAATCGGGGAAACAGGGTATGAAAGGAATCTATACATTATGTTGATTTATGCAGGCAATCTGTGTAGAAGCTGCTGGTGGTTTTCTGGTTGAACACTAGAGGGCAGCAGAGTGGCTGCAATGTCAGCTCCCTGCCTATAGGAAAACTGCCCCATGTCCCATGATTTCTTCCATTGTGTGTGATAGATGGGGGTTTTACACTTGAAGTCTCAGCTTTCAAATGATGACATTCTAAATGGAGCATGAATTGTAGCCAAAGGCATTAAGAATATGCTGCTCTCTGCAATGAAGACAAAAAGAACATATATATCCTTAAATGTAGCATAAGCATTCATTTGTTTTTTTATTTGGCAATTCTACTAGTAACATTTTCCTGTCCTAGGGTGAGAATGTTAACTGTACTGTAAGGAGCAGCGTTGTCACCCTAGGACAGGAAATATGTTGCATAGAAAAGCACAGAGACCCAATGATATCATTTCATATGTATATTATAAAAGCAGGTTTTATTCCACAATATCTATAGCATGTCGATGGGAAGGGGGCGGAGGGGGGTTAAAATACGATGGAACAAACTTCAGCTTTGAATAAACTTTAGATTGACTCTCCTATCTGATTTTCAATCACTTTAACATCTGACAGCAGAATACAAAACTGATGCATTTGTAATATTGACACTTTGTTGGGTATGCCTGCATTCAGTATTCAGAACTGACTGAATATGTAGAGGGATTTAGATGCGTGAAATTGCATAAGATCAGGAAACCGAGACTTTTTCGGACGACTGTATTTTCTGAAATAATTGGATAACGCAGTAAATGCATTTTTTTAAAGTATTTGCAGATGTTTAATCTGAGCAATGAAGGTTTGTGGTATTGGTAAGAGGTAATTTGAACCCATTTATATTAAAGGGTTCATAATTGTTCAACTACCACTACTCCCTATTTATTGCACAGTGCCATGGCATGCGTTGGTGCTATATAAAGGTTATTAGGAAAAAAGGGCACCTTGGTCTTTATGCATCAAGCTGCAATATTGCTTTGGAAAGCAGGGAATCTGTCATTTGCCAAACCATTCTCTGGTGGAGGATCCAATCCATTCCATTGAAAACAAATAGAAGATTCTCCAACAGGGAATGGCACCTTAGTAGTAACAAGGCAAGCCTGCATGAATATTTTTATTCCAATGGACTGTACAAGAAGCTATTTCAACACATATTAGACAGACACAGCTCACAGGGCTCTATTTATAAAGTGTTCCCCCAGTCAATTCATCTGAAATTCATTGACGGGTGATCAGATCTCTCATCACTTCTCATTTCATTTCCTATTAAAACAATGACTCGTTCTGCCACCTAGATAGAGCCCACTGTTGTCACCCTGAGAAATGCCATGCCACCATTGATGGCTTCATAAGATCGGCACCATTGAGATGCAACCGAGATATCGTTTTCTGGGGCACTTATATTATGTAAGAGTAGCTTTATGAATCTGTATGTATTTTATGCTCCGTATGTTTGTTTTGCCATCCTGTCCCTGGGTGATTGATTTTGTTAGGAGGACACATTTACACATCAGGCTGAGCTTTTGTTTGCACTCCCTGTGGAATCTGATTTTGAAGATGTTTGCAAACCAACGACAGCTTGATAAAAAGATTGTTTTGATGGAGGGATTAGAATTGAGAGCTTAAAATACAAATTCCCGAAAAAAACAATAAATAATGTTCTCCAACCAGATTTTTTTTTCAACTGGGGTATCTATATCCCTTGAGGATACAGGATCCAAATGTTGGGGAAATGAGATTGGATCCCTGAAAACATAAAAATTAAAAAATAAAACATAACTGGAAATTAGATCAATGCATGATTAATGAATGTGCTGGAGTTTGCCTGTAGTTGGACCTCCATTCAATGTTCTGATTTCACAAAAGCAACATAAAATTTGGGTGTAGATGGCTAGATGGTCTGTGGTTTTGTGAGTTCCAAATTTTATCAAAATCAGTAAGAGAAAAACATTTTGTCTTGTGGCTTCCGTGTTCTTGGTTATCAATATAGAAAGGAAAACTGATGTTGACATCTTTTGGAGCCATAGTTATATTTGTACAGGAATTCAAAAGGATTTGTTGGTGAAATATTGGAAATATTTTCTCACCCTACTGTGGGTTGGATCTGTGGATATATTAGAAGAAAGAAAAGAGGCTCGTCTTGGACTTTGAGTTCTCTATGTCATGCTTGGAGAGACGGAACCAGACGGAACCAGGGGTGCTATGGCTTGCCCAATTGGTGGTGTGAGCCCTAACAAGGGCCAAGGTGCAGCCTGTTTTTCTCCAGTGTCTGTAGTGGTGAGAATGTTGCACTGCGGACCATTGCCAGGTTTCATTTTTGGGCACACAGGGTGGGCAGATCAATGCATTGAATTAGAAGGCAAAAGAATGGTCAAAGAAGGCCGGGGGGTCGGGGGCACAAATAGACACTGGTGACAAAGGGGTCATCAAAGAAACAGGAGGCATGGGTGACACGGGGGTCACTGAAAACCCTGGGTGACACAGGAAGACACCGGTGACATGGAGGTCACAGAAGACACAGGGGAACACAGGGAAGAGACTGTGGGTACATGGGACACTGAATACAAAAGAAATGCAGGAGAGACAGGAAGCACTGGAACAGCACGGGGGAACAGCAAACTGGGTGACAAGGGGTTAGCACAGGAGCTGGACAGAGAAGTGCTCAATCAAGCAACAGGAGAATAGGAAATGCTCAGCAGAGCTAGGGGGGCTCAGCTAGGGCTATTAGGAGGCTATCTCCCTATTGGCCAGCGAAAGTGGCAATGTTGATTAAACTTGAAGGAGCAGGCGCACCCGGGCTCAGAGCTGCCCCCGTGTTCAAGCCGGAGGTGACTGTGACACTCTATACTTCGGCTGCATAAAAAGGTCCCAAACTGACCTAGACCTTTTTAAAGTGTATTTCAAGGGATAAACAACCTAAAATGTTTTACAGGTTTACAATTGCGGCAAATCAGGACCACGCCAAGGGATAGACAGTAGATGGGACTTTCTTGGGTGCTGAAGCAGAAGGGGCACAAAAAAGGGACAGACATTCAAATTGTTCTGCTAAATTACTCAACACCTCCATACCTACTTGAAATCTAATGTTCCAATAACTTCCTGTTTGAGCTGACAACACCTAATAAAGTTTTGCAAGACTGGAGACAAAAGACTGTTATGGTGAACCTGAATAATCCAGTAAACCTGGATTGAATCTGGCCAAAAATTGAAAACATATTATGAAATCTATTCCAGGTTTGCTGGATCACCTATGTGCTTCTATGATCATCTTTTGTCTCCAGACTTGGGAAGCTTTAATAAATCAAATCTGCTGCACTAAAATTTCAATAAGCATTCTCAGCCTTGCCTAGTGGACACCAGATCTTCTCCTATGCCTGCCCTTCTGGATCCCTCTTCGCTAGCACACTTTCTTTTCCAGCTAAACTATGCTTCTGCCCAAACTCCAAGAAACCTGAGGCTCTTGGTTGATGTAGCTCTGGAGCAGGATTTGCGTGTTAGTTCTTAGCCAATTGCCCAGCTAGGACCGGTTGGGACCATCTTTTAGTAATGGACCCTCCTATGTTATTTGCAGTATAAAATACTTTTTAGGAACTACCCCATTTTATTCGAATAGGTATTATATTAAGCTGGCAGGTTATCAATAATTGATAATAAAATTTGCACTTCATTCAGCTATGCGGCTATATAACAAGCGCTCATTAAATTGTTACGTTTTGAATTAGAGTTAGTGACTAGATGATGAATTCACTGGATGCAAACATCTTATTGTTCACAAAGAAAGAAGAAGAATCCATTTCTCAAATCCATAATGATTTGCAGCTATGTCTTGCTAAAGAAAATGTAAAACCAAATCTTAAAATAATGAATTCCTTTAATATGTTTGAGATGGTTTACATGGAATAGGCAGATGATATGATTCCTAAAATCCCTCAGTAAGTTAGAGTTGTGTTTATTCAATCGAAGATTTCTCAGAGTAGTTCACCAGAGTCTAGAACTTGGATTAAATCTCATTGGAGGCATTGAAAGTTTGCTTATAATTATTTAATAATACATCTCACCGGGGGAGCCAATTTAGCTGCTAAGCAAGCAATTCTATGAGAAAAAAAACTATACAATATACTTGGTTTGTTTTCATCAAAATTTACTTCCCTCTTGGTTGCACGCGTTTTAGACAGTTAAGCTCTTTTCAGACAAGCAAAAAAAAAAACTACAGTGATTTAGTGCATGCTCAACAGCATTGCCAAATTGAATGGGAGCGATTGCGAACCATTTTGTGACTCTGGTTGCAGTGAGGCCTCCGATCCAGTTTATGGATTTAATATCTAACTTATGGCCATGTGGTCGCTTTTCCTAATTTGGAGGAAGAACCAAAACCAATGTGTGCAAACTTGTTGACCCACAGTGTGGTTTCTCCACTCCAGGACACAAAACACAAAGATTTTGGACTGTATGTCTGAAAGAGGACTAATGCTGCACTGGCAAGACTCTTTTTACATTGTATTGAGTTACCGACTACTTGTGTATATAGAGTTGTTTTGTGCTCATAATACAATGTTGGCCATGGCTACCATTGCTCATGGCAGAATGTTTCAATGGCCACCATTGCTTATAATACAATGTTGGCCATGGCCATCATTGCTCATCATACAGTGTTGGAAAGGCCAACATTGCTCATCATACAATGATGTCCATGGCTACCATTGCTCATTGTACGGTATTGGCCATGGCTTCCATTGCTCATCGTACAATGTTGCACATGGCTACCATTGCTCACCATACAGTGTTGGCCATGGCCAACTTTGCTCATTGCCCACTGTTGGCTACGGCCAACTTTTCTCATTGCAGTGTTGGCCATGGTTGCCAAAGTTTATAGGTGCTGGAATTGGTTTAGGAACCTCTGCCAACAAATTCTATGGCATGATGGGACCAAAATAATTTTATAGTTACAGCCATAGAGAAATACATTGTTCCTATCTTGAAATATAGATTGGCCTGTACTGTTTTAAGAAGTTGTAATCTATAACACAAATTAATTTAGATTATGCCAAGAGAAAGGCAACAAATAATAAAGAAAATATTGCAGAAAGATTTCACTCATCAGCTTTTGGGGCTCACATGGACTTTCCAATATGACAATGGTCTGAAAACATTGACTACAGCATAAAACACAGAAAGTTCCGTCTCCATTATAGTTTCCCAATATCAGTATCATGGAGGCACTTTGGGAACATTTCAAACATTCATTCAATGCAATAAAAATGTGGTTTCTGCCTGAATAGGTGGGTTTGGAATGCCATGCTAAATGCTAGCGCATGATGTTTTACTTTCTCTTACCACAACTCAATAGTGGAAAGCCAGATGTACTTCTTTCGGGTTTTGCACATGGAACACACTCTGTTTATGACAGTATATAGGGATATGAATCTGTAATGTTAACAGTGTTAAGGATCCTCTGTAATGAATAATGTACAAACCTTTAAATAATCCAGATATCTCATAATGATTGCATGAATTTTATATGATACAAAAAACAGTAGTGTGGTTGAATTATTTTAGGCTGTAATTGCCAAAGTCTGCTTGTTCATTAAACAGTTGGAGTGAGAATAAGATATACAATATGCCTATCCTTTTATTTCTCTGAAACTGAAGGATTTCAGTATATACCATATGTTGGGTATAATTGTCTGTGTTTGTATAAAATATTTAACTTTGATAGATTTCAAACCTCAATAAGGGCTACCGTTAACTTTAAGGAATTTTTTAAAATAAACCCTTACCTGTTAGGAGGGATCAAGTTGGACAATAAGGTAGTCTGTAGGAGCTATTAAGGGTGGAGCAGAACATATTCTTTTGAGGAGAGTTTGGCAACAAATGGGCTTCAACAGCATCAATATGTTGAATAGTGCAAGCTTCAAGGTCATTGAAAGAAATCATCTTGTCCTGGGAAGTTGCTAGGATCTTCTTTTGAGGTTTGGCCACTCTCTTTGGCTGGAATGGCCCACTCAGGGCCATGTGTACCAAAGATAAAAATAAGGATTGCTTCCCTGTTCCCCAGCCAACAAGGGTCCCCAAGGCAACCTAACCAAGTTTTCTATGGTGGTGGAGGAGGCTTCTGTTTTCACCTCCAACAGTTCAATACTGTATCTTTTCCTGTTGCTGCAAACAGAGGTGACAACGTTTTTTTTTTTTTGTTTGGCCTGTAACCAGAAGAGCAAGACCTCTTTTCTGGTTTAGTTTACATGAGTGAGAAATAAAGTTACAGTAGCAAGCACCAAGAGGTGAACTGCTGCTTATTCAGTACAACTTTTTGAAAGCCTCTGGTCTGGTGATCATCCCCGGACATCTCTAAGGCTTTGGCAAGTTATGTGTCTACAACTGGGCTAAGAGCAGGGCATAGACTTGGCAGTGGAGGAAATGGAGATCACCTTGAGAGGGGCAAGTGGAAAACTATAAAATGTTGTTTCACCCTGGGTCCTCAAGTGTCCTAATATCGTCCTAGACCTACTGTTTATGGAATGGAATTGTGGTGGGGTTTTGGCATAGCATTATTGATAATTTTGGCTCTGTTTGCAGTAGTCTATCTTATGGACTGTTCCCTGCAAGTGGATGGGGGAAATCTTCTTTTGTGCTTTGTACTATCACAGCAGAGGTCTTTGCTCCATTGGAGTCAGAATCTAATACACAAGGTGTCCTTCAGACTTATGTACCAGGTTCCGATTAGCAGAGAGGTGAAAACTTAGCAGTGTCATGTAACTCAACATAACTCAGTGCAGTCATTAATGGAGACAATGCTGCAATGAATTTGCTTCAGGCCCTGCAATGTTGTCATCCTGCCGAAAAGGTATTCAAAAGCAGTATTTCTTGAACTTTTCAACATGGGGGGAACCCATGAAAAAATTTTCAGGTCTTTAAGGAACTCCTTCTATAATTATTATATCCACAGATCACAGTATATTAGTGTGGTGGTCAGTGGGAAGAATTCCTCTTACATTGCTGGCCAGTGGGAAGAATGTCACCCTTACAGATACCCCAAAAGATCATTGGAGTCACTTACACTGACCTGAGGGCCATAAACTCTTTGACCAAGCAACCCCCAGCAACCTCTGGAGAAACCCAAGGGTTCCATGGAATCCTAGTTGAGGAACAATTTTCCAGAGGTTGCTGGGGGTTCTTTGAGTAATGAACAGTTTTTATCTCTCAGTATTTTAACAATGATTTTCTTGGCTATCTGTAAGGGAGACATTTTTTCCAATGGCCAGCAATATAAGAGGAATTCTTCCAAATGATCATCATGTTAATGAACCACTGTGGATTTAGTATTTAAAGAAGGGGTTCAATGAACACCTGGAAGTTATTTTAAGGGTTCCCCCATGTTAAAAAAAAGTTGGCAGAGGCTGCTTTAAGAGGCCCTTACAGATAGCTAAAAACATCATTGGTGGCCCTTACACTGACCTGAGAGGTGCAAATTGCTCATTGCTCCAGGAACCCCCAGCAATCTTTGGAGGAACCCTGGTTGAGAAACTCTGGTTTAGAGAGTGAGGTGGATGACCAGATCTCTTTCCCAAAATATAAATGCAACTAAGCCCCTAATTATTTTTGATTACCATATATAGGTCCTTTTTTTTTAATTTAGAGCATAATTGTACTTTTGAACACTTGGATTTTAAGTGTTCCAATAGCACTCATCATTTAATTGTAGATCTGCTTGATAGGAGTTAGGGTGGAACATGCCATTGGAATTAATTTCATACAACTCAGAAAACAATAGCATTATTAGTTTGCAATTATTTTACGCTTTAATGCGCTGGAAAAAATAATAATAAAAAACATACAACAATGTGTCTCTAGCAGATGTTTTGCAGATACACAGAGCCCAGCTGCAGCTTCAGAAATCATATGTAAATGTGTTGACCTTATTTGTTGGTTGAACACACACAAATTAGCACCTGAGTTGCTGAACATTCTGTTTAATTATGCAGAATCAGTGCCATAGATATAATTAAATATGCAACAATGGACATTGGAGTTAGCCATAGTGTTAAAGCAAACTTGGCACCTTTCTGCTCGCTAAATTAGTCCATTCAGGATTTGTATAGGGTATTTGCATTTTTGCAGAAAGATAAAGAAAATGTTAAGTGGCACTCTTAGTAAGTAAGTTAGAGGGGAAGGGTGAAGAATTACCAGGAGCCAGTTGGTTGTGCTCCATTGGAGAGAGCGGAAAGAGATGGTCTTATAAGATCAGTCTGCTGCTTCTCCATCACGGTGCAGTCATAGGCTGTAGGACCTTAAATCATTAATTATCTTTACCTGAGAAAACAGTCCTGCCATGCTAGCACTAAATGGACAGGAAAGCCATATTTTTTTTTTTGGCAAGTGAAAACTCGCTTGTATGTATTCCATGTGGGTATTTATCTGTTGCCTAAAGTTTAACATTAACCTAATTATTTCCTGAAACTGTTTGCATAAACTTCTCTCATCTCACTGTTTCTGTCCCCTTTTCCAGGTCTTTATAGCTCCATGGACAGCTGGATGATTGTGCCCAATATTAAGCAGAACCATTACACTGTGCACGGGCTTCAGAGTGGAACTCGTTACATTTTTTTAGTCAAAGCAATCAACCAGGCTGGGAGCCGACATAGCGATCCCGCAAGACTCAAGACTAACAGTGAGTATATGAGGCTTTAATGATCAATGGCCTAACCACCCCCCGACCAGGGGTCATTTGAGCCTTGATGGTCACATGTAGCAGGTTTGTCAAAGGTTTGTGAAAACCTGATCATTACCTCAAACAAGGACAACTCATTCCAAAACAATGGCAATTATTACAGCCACCTCAACCATACCTTTGCAGGTCACTGCACATCAAAATGGTGGAACCATGTCTGTATGTACCTTGCTTTAACTAAGGAGGAGAAATCGGGCTTTAAAGACATGTCCAGTCAAGGTTGACCAAGTTGGTGTGAAGGAACTCAAGGCCATTTGTGAGCCAGGTCTTTTCATCCAACATTGACTTGTGATCCAACAAATCTACACAAATTCCAAAATCTCATGATAAGCCTTCCAAGAATGATAACTGTTAAATTCACAAAGGGGGGGAAGGAAGCAAATCCATAATAATGGCCATGTTTTTTTTCTTTGAGGAATGGCCACCAGCTCTTATATGTAGGTGTTTTAGTCAGGTGCCTACAGACTTTAAGATCTAAACTGTGAACAGGAATATCCTGTTGTTCATCCAAACAGAAGACCACCTTCCCAAGGAGCATGGTCATTTTGGGCAGCAGCTAGATCGTTTACTGTATATTTCAGGTATTCCTGAAAAAAAAAGATGTTCATGAACACATTTCAAGGTCTCAATCCTAATTTTACCTAGTGAGCCTATTTCAGGTGTCCTTCTCTATAACCTTTTGCATTAGAGAGGAACTATACTAAAAAAACAAAAAAAAAAAAAACAAAAAACACACTTACCTTTAATCCTACAGGGCAGTCCAATCACTCCGGGGGTGTCCGGCATCTGTTCCCACGTCGTCCTGACCATCGTCTCGGAGCCGGCGCTCGGGCATGCATAGAAGGAGCACCCAAGACCCTCCCGGGATGCCTGATGTAGGTTTCCCAGAAGGCTTTGTGCTCCCATTTATTCTCGACTGCCAAGGAGGTCAAGAATTAGGGGGCAGTGCTGCACCGTTTTTTTTTTTTTTTTTTAAAGGGGTGTTGCACCTAAAAAAAAAAAAAACTGAATTTTTACTCTACATCCTACGTTTTCCACCCTTTTATGTAAAGTGAAAATTCTGAGTATAGGTACGCTTTAACCATGCGTTACAATAATCTTCCCATGTCAGCAAAAAGGAATAAAGATCAAAATGGGCACCAAGTATCTTGCACGTACTTGGAAGTTCAGAGAAAAAATGTTCCACTTCCATTAAACCGTAATTTTCAGCCCCCGTTACGAGGAAAGAGCAATTCAGTAGGACTTCTGAAATTAAATACAAATCTCATACTGCTACTTTCTTTGTAAGCTTCGCTTCCTTTATTAAGAAAATAATAGTGTTTTGGTTTCACAGTAGCTCACCACATGCTGCCGGCCATGTTCACACCTATTTATAAGGCGTTTGAAATTGGAGTCCGAATGATAACATGAAAGGAAAACATGCTAAACTGAAGGCTCGGCTTGTGTGATTATAGTAGGGCTGAACTGGGAGATTTTAGCAAAATTGAATTCACCAGGAAATCATCAATTTTGCAGCTGACAAAATTTCTCCAAATTGGAAAGCCTCAATTTTGCTCACTGAGCTATGTAGGGAAATTATTTTTTCTCTATTCATTTGAAGGGAATGAGGGACCGTTTCGTGGCACAAAAACAGATCTAGATGGAAGGAACTTCTTTAAATCTCAGGAATCATTTAAACCTATTGCACCCTTAAGCATCTACTTTCCTATCTTGCTATCCCCACGGTTGATTGCCAAGTCCATGCGGTGAAATTGCCTTTGAAATTTGAGAATTGATCTCTTAAATCCATTACAGAATTCACTGGTTCCTCCTGCTAACCTCCACTTTACTGAAGGAGAAATAGTCAACAGGAGGAACCAGTTGGAGGGGAAAAAAGAGATTGGCATTCCCAGATACATTGGTTTCTATGTGGTTCTTGGATTCTTGGAGATGATTTCTCAGCGTTTGAAAGGCACTTATGGGCAACAGAAGATGTTTGCCTTTTGGTAACTGTGCTGTTCTTTACAAGGTCTCTTTATTTTCATCTGCACCTTGACTCCATTACATTTCTTAGCCCACCTTTCTTCTCTCATTCTACTTTGCCATATGGTAAATGATTCTGGTGATATCTGGAACCACATACCAAATGTTGGAAACCTACTAAAGTTTATTTCATCAAAAAAAAATGAGAATGAACCACCACATTTCAGGGGTTCTGATTCCCTTCATTAGAGTTGATGATGAGTTTAAAATGCCAAACTTCACAATCTGAGTATAAGAACCAGGGCCAGGATTCTGACTGATATACAGCATCACCTTTGATGAAGGAGGTTCAGTGGAACCTCCAAAGTAGGTTGATTCTTGTGGATAGTTTATGATGAAATAAACTCTTTGAAATGTCTTGGTATAAAAGGAATGGTACTCCTACATTTTTTTTGTTATAGTGAGGTGTTTTTTGTAGGGCAGAATGGTCTTGTTGTTTTATTATAGACACCAGAAAAATACTATATGGTATATTGTATCACTTGTATAACACAACAGTGCCAAATTGAAACAGCTATGTTATCAAAAATCAGTAATGCTGATGAGATCCAACTCATTTCAGTTCAGGTCTTTTAGATGCAACTGTACTATTGCATGTCACTGGATCTACTGCCTACTTGGAGTTTGTGGCAGACCTCTTAAAGTAGCGTCTCTCAACTTTTTTAACATGGGGGAACCCTTAAAATAACTTCCAGATCTTCATTGAACCCCTTCTATAATTACTAAATCCACAGTTCATTAATGTGATGATCATTTGGAAGAATTCCTCTTACATTGCTGGCCATTGGAAAGGATGTCCCCCTTACAGATAGCCAAGAAAATCATTGTTAAAATACTGAGAGATAAAAACTGTTCATTACTCAAAGAACCCCCAGAAACCTCTGGAAAATTGTTCCCCAACTAAGATTCCATGGAACCCTTGGGTTTCTCCAGAGGTTGCTGGGGGTTGCTTGGTCAAAGAGTTTATGGCCCTCAGGTCAGTGTAAGTGACTCCAATGATCTTTTTGGCTATCTGTAAGGGTGACATTCTTCCCAATGGCCAGCAATGTAAGAAAAATTCTTCCCACTGACCCCACACTAATATACTGTGATCTGTTATGCACTGAGCACTTATTGCTTTATGTATTTTTAAGTTTGTCTCTGTCACTGGTGTGGTACTGTTGCCACTGACGATGGAGGGTGCTATTCCCTATGAGCTTGCCCTGAAGTCTTGGGGAGTGCCTTGGCCTTATGGTCACGCACTCTCCCTTAATGGGAATCTCTCTTCGGGAGAGCTCCAAGCCTAGTATTTGGTGGGTAGGCTTCTGCCATGCCCTCAGAGAAAGGAAACTGTCTGATCTCAGTCAGACAGATTAGTAGGCCCATTCCAGCTTCGGCTGGATGGACTTAGTACCCGGTCCCTGTCAGGAGCATTGTGCCCTGGGGGGCCTGGGGAATCTGGGTGGCCCTTCCTCTTTGGAGGAGGGATCACAATAGCACCCCAGTGCACGTTTTTTGTGTGGTGTTTTTGCACATACACTTTTTTATCAAGCACAGGGTTTTTGTTTAGTGGCAATGTAAAGTGCTCCACCACCACCAACGCCATCTTCTTCCAAATGTGTAATTTTTTTTTTTTTTTAATCATTGGTCAGTCACACCTAACCCAACACCTATTTTACAAATAATCACAATTGGTTAGCTTTAAAAGAAAAAAGTTTTCCAACAGAAGAACCATACAGAGTCTGTATAAAACCCTACCTCCTACCAATTTTTATATGCTAAAACTTCTGCATCATTTGCAATTTGCCCCTTTCTAAACAGGCCGTGTACTTATTTTTAGAAAAAGCTGCCATTAAAAGCCCCAACACTCAATAAGGATTTGAGATCACCACCCTGACAAGTAAAATATAAAGTATCTGGAGTGTTTTAAAGCGCAAAACTCACAATTCAGCTCAGCATTGATTTACTCCACAGGTCTGCAGTAAAAGGATTAGGTTTGTTGTATGTTATTTATTGCATTCTGTGAACGTTCTACAGGGTGAAGTCGTTTGGTAAAGAAAGCCAGTTCTTCATGCCCAGGAACATGCTCATATAATATGTTTTGTTGAGGTTTTCGCAAATCGAGCACAGACTTGATTTATTTCTCAATCCTCTAACTGCCACTGTCAAGGTCAGACTGGCATGATGCATGGGGTGATAACGGGAGCCTTCAAGACTCACTGTGTCATTGTCATCCCGCACTGTACTGTAATATGCAGAAATCACAACCGACAGAGGTAGACCAGCGCAGAGACTACTGTAAGAAGTTCCTAAACATATGTTCCAAAGCATTTGACTGCAGAAATTCCCTGAGCAATCTTTTTCCTAATTACTGCTGTCAGTAAATTTCTTTTTCTTTTGTTGGAGAATATTTACAGACAAATATTAAGTTCTGAATCTTTACTGAACTCGAGCCATTAAAGCGAAACTAAATTTCCGAAAAAAATCCAAATTACATTTACTTCCACAGATCCCTCGATCGCTTTGGAGCTTTCCTGGATTGGGTTCCATGCTATGGAATCCTTCTTTGTCCTGGCAAAGGAAGGACTGGGCGCCACCATCTTCATCCATCTTCTTTCTTCTTCTGGATATGTTGCCCAATCTTGCACTACGCAGGCGTGAGATCGGGTGATGTAGCCTGCTGAAAATGGGAAATGGGAGTGCCCATCTCATGTATGAGCAATGTTTTTTTTTCTCATTGCAGGAAAAAACCCTTACTGCACATACCCGAGATTGGGCATGTACAAAAGGATAAGCTCAAAGCCTTCTGGAATATGTAGGTATCCCAGGAGGCTCTGTACTGCCATTCCATTTCTACCACCGCAGCAGTAGGGGAGGTGCTTAAAAAATCATTTATAGAGAGAAAAAAAGATAATTTTACATTACATAAAAGAGTTATCCACCCTTTTATGTAAAGTAAAATTTTTGATGATAGGCCCTCTTTAAGACCCTTATGAATGTAGCTTTTGCAGGGCAATGATATTGCTTATAGTTAAGAAGTGCAATGATGTTCTCCACCCCTAATCTGTGATTGGACTGTTAAAAGAACAGCAGCGGAGTGAAAAGGCCATCCACGTGCTCATTCTGTTTTCTCTTCATATTAGCATGTTCCCTGACACTCCATTGCATATAGGAGACCTGGTTGGCTCCAAATCCTTCTTAGTCTAATGTACAATGACTGAGGGGTTCATCAAGTCCCAATTCAGATGCATTACAAAGACTACCGAAGACTACTGAAGATTTACCTGATCAGCTTTACCTGACAAAGCACAGAAAGCAAAAATCAAAGAAAAAAAAATTAACTCTGGCAAAATAAAAGGGTCCTAAATAAGGAAATAGAGTATTGTGTTTGCTTTGATGTGACGGATTGATATCTTATATGTGTCTATGTAATTCCAGGTCAGCCCTTCAAATTGGATCCAAAATTTGCTCACAAAAAGCTAAAAATATCCAACGATGGAATGCAGATGGAAAAAGAAGAAAGTTCACTGAAGAAGAGTCACACCCCTGAGCGGTTCAGTGGAACGGGATGCTATGGGGCAACAGGGAACATCTTCATTGACAGCGGATGTCATTACTGGGAGGTTGCTGTTGGAAATTCTACCTGGTAAGTGGACTGGATGAGACCAGGGAACCTTGTGGTTATGTTCATATCTCTCATGACTAACGTCACACCAGTATATCTTAGAAAAGGCAATTTATTGACTCCACATGGAGGGTTGCAGAAGAGACCACAAAGTGAAGCTTTTCTCAAACTGTGAAAGAAATCTTAGTGCCCCCTTTCATGTGAGAAGGGGGTGGGTGGGCAGTGTAGAAGGCTTTCCTTACATTGCTGGTCAGTGGAGAAGGGCCCAATCACATTGGTGGCATTTGGAGAAAGACACCCTCACTTTGGTGAAGCCCCCTTACGGTGATAATCAGTCTGAAAGGGCCCTCCTACATTGATGATTAGTGGAAAAAAAGCCACCATATATCAGTTGTCTGCTTTAAAATGATACCTTTGTGGATAGTGGAAAAGGACTTCTTTAAATTTGTTACTCTGTGAAAATGTTTCTCCCTTTTTCTCTGTGGTCAGTGGAATTGGGCTGACTTACATTGTTGGCCCATACGAAAGGGCTAACTTACATTGGTGGACAAAAGAAATAGCCAACTTACATGCCTTCTATTCATGGCCATTGGACAAAGGCTCCCTTCCATTCATGGTCATTGAACAAGGGCTCCCTTCCATTCATGGCCATTAGACAAGGGCTCCCTTCCATTCGTGGCCATTGGACAAGGAGTCCCTTCCATTCGTGGCCATTGGACAAGAGCTCCCTTCCATTCGTGGCCATAGCACAAGGGCTCAGTTCCATTTGTGGCCATTGGACAAGGGCTCCCTTCCACTCATGGCCATTGGACAAGTGCTCCCTTCCATTTGTGGCCATTGAACAAGGGCTCCCTTCCATTTGTGGCCATTGAACAAGGTGTCCCTTCCATTGGTGGCCATTTGACAAGGGCTCCCTTCCATTCGTGGCCATTGAACAAGGGCTCCCTTCCATTGGTGGCCATTGGACAAGGCCTCCCTTCCATTTATGGCCATTGGACAAGGGCTCCCTTCCATTTGTGGCCATTGGACAAGGGCTCCCTTCCATTTGTGGCCATTGGACAAGGGCTCCCTTCCATTTGTAGTCATTGGACAAGGGCTCCCTTGCATTCATG